>NW_009258563.1:65725-80346 GCF_000687185.1 Egretta garzetta
TGTGGGGCTGAGTTGCTGGCTGTGGTTAAACCATGACAGTACGTAAATTCTGTGGTGATCAAAGGAAAAGAGAGCAGATTCCAGTCCTCTTGACTGTGTCTAAACAACTTGCAACTAGTTGCAATTGTACAGTACTGTACAAGGACGTTCTTATCCCTAGGTGGAAAAGGAGTATAGATCTATCACAAACAGATATGCAGAGGTAAGTCTTTCTATGATGAAGTGGGACTGAAAATTAGATGATTTTGGTCTTTAATCTATGTAATTAGTTTTATTCCAGCCCATAGCTATCAGTGAGCAAATCAGATTAAATAATACTTGACAAGTTCTATAAAATTCATTACCTAAATTATTCAGTAATATTTTTCTTACATTTGCCAAATTTAGAGAGATAGTAGAACAATTAGTAAATTATTCACAGATAGATGAATCTCTCTTCCAGTTCATTGGCACTAAAACATTCTAGATTGCATGCGGATTATTACATTCATTAGCAAGATACCCTAAGTTATTTGTAAATTAAACCAACATCTGAAATTTTTGATGAATCATATTTAAATTGACATTATTATAAAGAAGATTCCTGCAATTCAAAAAGTCAAGATTATCAAATAATAAATCCTTCTTTTACAATCAGTAGCAAAACTAATTCTGTCATTAAATCTTAATTGAGTCTTCAGTTCTTTGCTGGACAATCTTAGTAGCAAGATCTGTCTTGAATAGTCTAGAGGCTAGCCTTGACTTGGACACCTAGTTTTTAGACATCTAATATTGGGTGAGACAAATTTCATCAGATACTTTGGAATCACTGTGCTGCACAAACTCATAGTTAAATCAATAGTCTTCATTATGAATAATCCAATAGTATCTTAAAAATCCATATAAAGTGAGATTTTCAAAAGCCTATAATATTGGCCTAACTCTGCCCCCACTAAAACGAATGGTAGTTTTATCACTGACTTATGAGAGCACTGAAGAAGTAGAAAGGGAATAATTTGAAAGCATCTGACATCACAAACTTGGCAATGTCAGCTCAGGACCAAGTGCTTTAAAAAGTCTTGCCCTCTATCATAAGTCCTCAAACTTAAATTTGTTCTTAGCTACTTCCATGCATTTCCAACATATAAAAGTGAGTTGCATAGCAAAACTACTTTGGATCTATATGTTTACTTTGAATAATTTCAGAGAGGCATAAGCTAAATAAGAAAGCAGTAGATTCTTCTTCCCCAATACTGTTCATGTAAAAAACTGTTTGTCTTAAAATCTCCATCAATATTATATTTCACTATTTTAGCTGATATTAGAACTTAAATCTCGTAGACTAAATTCAGGCAACACATGTGTGATTTAATGCTAGTTTAACATCACCACGAGCCTGTATTCAGAGAAAGGACTCTACCAATTGCCTCTTGTGCAGTTTATTTCTACTGAGGCAAGACTAATGTAACAGAAATAAAGGAGAATGAGGTCACAGAGAATATTGTTAAATCCAACAAGTACATTTTGATCAGAAACATTTTCTGCTACAGATGGGAATGTTTATGAATTCTACCATATATTTCTGTCATTTCTACCATATTCTATCATACGGTATGTTCTGTCATAATGGGCAAGAATTCTGTCATCTTTAGGGAGATCAAAATATGGGCATTCAAATTCTATCCTTACAATTCCTCTATTCAAATTTAGCATAATAAGCATGTATCCATATATATATATAGATATATATAAAACCAGAAATGGACACAGCTTGTCTTCAACAACAACAAAAAAACTAGTTCTGCAGCAACAATTGATAAAAAGAGTTCCTTTTTTAAATGGTCTAAACAAAAAATTCTTCTGCAAATGCAAATATGCAGCAACTACAGTTCTAATACAGTGTAGCAGTCCCCTGTTTATAACCAAACACATTGACATTCAATAAATAGTGCTGCATAAAATTTCATTTCCCTGTGGGGAAAATTTAAACTTACTTTATTATTCCTCTGGAATATTTTAAATGAGAAAAAAATGAAGATAAACTGCAGTTGACCCTAGGCATTATAAATGCCATTAAGGCTCTTGCTCTGTTAGGCCCATCTGTTGCTTTTCAGGCCAGCTATTCATTAACCTTATTAGCACCAGCCCCTATAGCCTTCAGTTGACATTTCCCTGGTTAATATGGAAAGCCCATTTCCTAGCACACATGAAGAGGCTGATTAAAGAATTTATATGAATTGTCTAATCGATGAAGTAAAACAGAGCAACAACTGGTCTGTTTTTCCAAACCCAACAGGAAATTCCTTTCTGTGGGCTTCTAGGGGACTGCACTGTTCTTATATATTAATATGTAGCTTTGCACAGCTACTGTCCTAACCAAATCAGCAGAATATCAGTCTTCTTGGCATCAGTAATAATCTCTATCTGTTGCAGCAATATAAATCCAACTGGTATACTATCAGATTTTGTACTAGATTTACTGATGAGCTGAAAAAACCAACAGCAAATGTATTCATTCAACTGATATACCCAGCAGCTTAAAATTATGTGAATACATAAACTGTCTATCACATTTAACCCATTGATAGGAAGTCACAGTAAGGTGAATTGTTTGTTATTTAATCCCAGTGGTTCTTCATGCTGGGCATTCATGCATTTTTTTACTCCCACAGAGAATATTGTGAGCAATTTAATTTACAGAATGAGTTTAGAGGAAGTGTTTTTTCTCTTTCTATTTTAGATTAGGTATTGCAAACATACAAAATTCCATGTATTTCTAAACCTGCGCAAACTAAAGTAAACCTTTCAGAAAACAAACAATATTAGATCCTGCCACATCATAAATTAAATGGCAACAGCTGACGTTATTTCACACACTGAAAAGAAATTATGAACTTTTTTCTGTCAAGAGGTTGTTTTCATTTGTTTTCTGAAAAGCCTAAGCGTGAAAGTAAACAAACTGACGGGTTAAACTAGACAGGGACAGTTCAGCAGCCTTTCTCAGCATCCCTTTGGCACTTCTGATTCTTCTTGTATCTTGTGGCAATACAAGGTAATTTCCCGATATTTTTTTCCCATAAGTGGAAAGTCAGGATAATTTATAGAGATGCCCTATTCTTCCTGACTGGTTATTTAGTTAGGAGTAAGCCTTTTAGGTTTTTAAGGCTAAAATTAAGACTGTCCTTCCAAAAACACCCAATTCAGCAATTCAGAAGTATCATTAATTAAAAATAAGATCTGACCTACAGAAATGACTACAATTACTGTAGGCAGAATGTACTGGAAAACATACAGCTGTCCAAATCTCTTTTACTTCAAGGATGCATTCATCAAGTATTCTACCTCTGTTAATCATTGTGTGTCTTTTCTTGTGAAGTTATCTCTACCATGCCTCTCCTAAGCCTGTGTAAGACACAGACTCTCTTTTCACATTTGAGTCTTTTTCAACCATCAACAGGCCAGCATTAATTGGGGGGGGGGGGGGGGGGAGGGGGGGGAAGAGTAATAGTCATAAATTATATAGATCTTATCCAGAACTCAGTGAAATCAATGGAAAGACTTACAGAAACATCACCTGGTTTTGGAGTATATGGAGTCCACTGAGTGTCTTGCATAAGGGCATTCGTCTCCTCCTGTTGTCATCACCAGCATGATATCTCTCAGCTCAGTGTCTTGACTTATACACACCTGAGGACTCAGCCTGCACCTTTTTCACCTCAAAGAAATGCTGATATTTACAAGTGTTAAGTAACCAAAATGTCATGTCACAAGAGCTATTTAAAAATGGTGTCTAACACAATAAAGAAAAACCGGTTCTATTGGAATTTCTACCAGTAATGGATAAATCTTAAAGATGTAGTTCAAGTTTGATAAGCTCCTCAAAGTTTGGATGCCTATCTGAAAGTTATTGACCAAAACATCTGAATTATTTGCATCTGCTCAGTTTAACTGGGAAGTTTAGGAAAAGAATCTGTTTCTTGAGGCATGGCTAATTGATACAGCTGAGGACATTCCAAGATAATCACTAAGTATAAGGTCTGAAAAGAGAAAAAAAATAACCCCATTTCTTCAGACCTCAGAAATGTATTTACTTCAGATTTGATTCAGGAAATAGGTTAAGAAACAGATTGATTCTTATTTATGACATCTTTTTTAGTTGTTAATATTATTTTATTTGTTAATATTGGAAAAGACCCTACAACACATCAAAAAACTTGCTTAGAATTTCAGTGAGACACTGAGGGAGACAAGAAGAACAGTTTCTGGAACAGTTTCTGTCTACTCCTCTGCCTTCACTCCTCTGCATTGTGCTGAGCTGCAAGCTGAAGCTCTGTAATAGGAAAACTTTCCCAGTTCTGGTGCAACAGATGTTTTCAAAAGTGCTTCGACTCCCAGAGAAGCAAGGCTGGAAATAACTATATAATCTCCCTCATCCTAACTGAACGGCATATTACCCAGCAATCACGAAGCAGCCTTTATGTGAGATTTCATATAAAAATATAAGGTACCAAAACCTGAAGTTTCACACCTAGGAAGCTACTGTCTTTTTTTCAATGTAATTCTTTCTTTCTTTCCTGCATATGCAGCTCTTCCAGCTTATGTGGCTGTGACAGTACATTTATCAATTTGCTGCCCTGAAGTTTGTGCTTTCCCTTAACTTGCATAATGCTACCTCGCAGTTCAGTTCCTAATTCAAAACAAGATTTCTTTTACAAAGCCCTGTATGTACAGAAGAAAAGGCTCTGTACCTTATCGTTTATAACTGAACAAAGGTAAAATATAGACAGTGTGGGAAAAATAGACATTCTTATTACCGTTTTTAGATTAAATTTTCTTCTTGTTCTTCTGCAGTCCTTTGTTCTCCACCAGAGTGAGGCCGAGCACAAAATACCACCCAAGTAATACTTGTTAGTGCTGTTAAGAATTACCTAGGTAAGTATTAAAGAAGAATATTGCATGGGGTTTTTTTTCTAGACAATTAGAAGAGCAAGTAATCCACTAATTTCTACCAGCAAATGAAAGAAAAACACAGATATCATGGCTCCGTTTCAAAACAATTGTTCACAGAATTTTGACTCTGCTGGCATGTAGTTATTTTATTTGGGGCATTGGAAGTTCATCCCATATCCAGCAGAATTTAATACATATTTCTTAAATAATCTGTTTGAACGCATATTACTCAAATACCAAAAAATCTCATTCCATCTAGAAAAAGAGGAGGGCATGTCTCTCAGCCTTACAGGAATTGAAGAGATGGACTGTCAAGGTTTTACACGTGCAGGGAGCAGGTGAGTTTGTACTGCTGATAGCAAAAAAGCAACCCAGTAACAACCACAAAGCCCTTCTTGTGAGCTAAGTTATGTAAATTGAAGAATGCCCTTACTGTCAGCAGGTATATTATTTCGAAGAAGACAGACAACTGTGTTAATCTCCCTTCTGCTTAATCCCTGTCTCTCCACAAATCATCATGTCGACAGTTTAAACAGATTTAGATGTGACTGAAATCAAGAAAAGGAGATAGTCTCAGGATGCTGGGGCTGATGCCGGCCTCCAAGAGGTAATTTTGTTTGTGGTAGAGAGAGAGCGCGGGAGAGCGAGTAAATCTAACAAATCTAACAAAGCAGCCCTCTGGCCCAGCCCTGAGGATCAAATCCAATTCTACCAAGATACACATTAAGCCCTGTCTATCACAGCTTTGCCCTTGAAAAGACAAATAATGATGAGATTCACCTCGTTGTGCTTGTCTCTGGAGAGAGGAGACAGAAGACATTTAAGGAACCTGCACTATTGCTCATTTTGAATACCTCTTAGTATTTAATTTTTATTATCTTAGAGTGGGGGTAAAAAAAAAAGTTAACACTGTTAGTTTAACCACTTGCTATCCCTTAGTAAGAAGCAATAATCACTGGAGTAATAGAAGCAGTCAATAGTCGAGGAAGTGGTGGTCAGTGGAACAGTGGCTCATGCATTATGCATCTTGACCAAATTACTTGTTGCAAACTGCAGCTTTTGTACTTCTTTTAGGTGAAAAGGACCAATTTCTACTTACTGCTCTACTGAAAATCATTGTGGAAAATGTTCTCAAAAGACTGCTGTGAACTGAAAAAAAAAAAACCCAGTACAACTTTGAATATTTAATTTAATCATTTTCTGATAATATAAAAGTTAGATTCACTCATATTCTATTTTTAAGTACTTAATAGTCAAGTTTTAGATGAAAGAAGTCCTTTTTTAATAAGGATTACTAGTATGCCACTCTTGAAGTTTTTAAAGCAGAAATTCTATCATTTAATCACTTTAGCTTTAACTCTTATCTGATCAAATTAGCATTTACAAAGCTACACCTAAAATAACAAAAATAGACTCTGGAATAATCTTCAGTGCAAAGAAAATTATAATTACCTAGGTGGTCTGCATGATCACAGCTTGCAATTCTGTGTCCTAGAAGAAAACCAGAAAATTAATTAGTTAATGTCAGTGATACTCTTTGAAGATGAATAGCTATATGAAAGTACTGAGAATTATTATGGTTATTAGATAGCACAATTAACCGCTTACAATTAAAAAATTGAAGTAATTTAACTGAACGAAAGGGGATGCCAGTGTTTGCAATTCCTTGGACCAGTTCCCCAGGGTCTAGCTGATGGGTTGAGGGGAAAGCAAAAGAAAACCTGAGCAGATCATCAGCATACAAGACAGCAGGGCCCTTTGGGAATGACCAAAAGGGTGAAGGCTTCTGCATCCAGCAGCGGTCAGGAGCCATTCTTCAGCTGGGGACTGCAAGAAGAAAAATTTTCTCTGCCTCCCCCCGCCAACAAGTACTGTTCCCCTTACTGTCCCTCACTGTGGGTCTCTCCTACCTGAGGAGAGGCACAAAGAGGGAAGAGGTGGGGACACCTCAGGATATGGGAAATGGAGCTTGTGTTCGTATTCTCTTTGGAACATTTGTAGTCTCCTCTGAAACCTTCCTGCTCAACTTCAGCCAAAATTATTTCTGAGAAAGACTTCTGGTTTTGAAAAAACAGCTTTTTAATGTGAAAAAAAAGACTTTGTCAAAATGATGCTGACTTATTCTAGATGCAGTAGTTGACTCCCTGGACCTTGAAGGTGCCTCTTTTGGCAAGCACTGCCTTTTCATAGACAATTATTATGCTGTATTTTAGCACTTTCATCTGTTTGTAGCTATCCATTCACTGTGTCCTTTGGAATATGTTTTCATGTTATTCAAATATGATACCATGTGGCAATTGCTACCTAGAGATTTATTTTATGTGGTTTAAATTGAGTTTACAACATCTGCTGTAGATTTCATTCTCAGCCAAGTTTCTTTACACCATGAAATAAATTTTTTTAATTTCTTAAATGCTTTTAGATCATAGGAATGAAAGTGCTAAGGAAGTACGAGATGTAATATTCAAATTACGTATAATAATATTAGCATATAATTCAGTGAGAATGAATTGACAAATTTAGATTCCCCTTCTACATTGTGAGCCACATTTCCTGGAACTATTCGTAATTCAGACCTATTAGAAGAGTCCTTAACTGCGGTATTTTATGGACTGTTGAATATTCTTAATTTAAACTATACATTTTCTTAAGATTGCTGAGAGGAGCTACATAGTGAAATTTCTATTCACTGATTGCTTCATTGTTCATGAAGAATTGCTTGTGTTTGCAAAATCAGAAATAAGCTCCTACTAGTACTTTTTAATCATTTTTAAAATTTGCTTCATGAAAACACATTGTTCAGTGAACTACATTGCCTGGATACCTGCAACAATGCTCTAAAATTAGTAGGCAGGTAAAAAGCAATTCCTGATGGCAAATTTAAAATAATTCTTTGTCATGGCCACCCTGAACTTTTACTAATATTTTGTGTGAATAATTAATAGAAGTTGTCATGGTTTAACCACAGCCAGCAGCTAAGCACCACCCAGCCGCTCACTCACTCCCCTCCCTGGTGGGATGGGGGAGAGAAATGGAAGGGTCAAAGTAAGAAAACTTGTGGGTTGAGATAGGAATGTTTAATAATCAAAAAAGAATACAATAATAATAACAAAACTGTAGTGAAAAGGAAAACAACAACAACAAAGGAACCAAACCCAGAAAAAACAGGTGATGCAACAACTCACCACCTGCTGACTGATGCCCAGACAGTGATCACCACCACCCCAGCCAACTCTCCCCAGTTTATATACTGAGCACAACATCATATGGTCTGGAATAGCCCTTTGGCCAGTTGGGGTCAGCTGTCCTGGCTGTGCCCCCTCCCAGCTTCTTGTGCCCCTGGCAGAGCATGGGAAGCTGAAAAGTCCTTGACTGGTGTAAGCACTGCTCAGCAACAACTAAACCATCAGGGTGTTATCAACATTCTTCTCATACTAGATCCAAAACACAGCGCTATGCCAGCCACTAGGAAGAAAATTAACCCTATCCCAGACAAAACCAGGACAGAAGTTTATCTTTTTTGAATTGGATTTCTTTCAAAAAGTGTGAAATTTATGAATGATTGTACATATGTGTTTAGTGGGCCAATGTTTTAGTTATTGCACACACAAAGGGCACTGAAAGTCAGCAATGAGCAAGGATGCAGAGTCTATAAAATGAAACAAATCACGCTGGCAAGGGGACTGGGGTTTGCAAAGGTCTAGAAAATTTAGTGATAATTAAACACATTTAGAGGAATAATCTCAAAGTTAATTATCTAATTGGAAACACAGAATAAAGCTGTGGCAGCCCTATTGCTCTGAGCTATTTCTCTAAAGGAATCGTCTCTGCAGAGATTCACAGTGCTCTGTACTGCGCTGGGGAATGATTAAGGGTAGTGGCCATCTTATATTGCCTGTGGTAAATGGAACCTCTTTAGAGACTAAAGAACAGAAAGGAGGATGTCTGCAGTGGCTGACCCATCATGAGCGTTATAGCATCAAACAGCTCCACTTTGTAATGGTAGTGCTAGGCAAGAATGCCCTTCTAGGGTCATTAGCCACCTTATTTGCCCACATGCTACATTTATAACTGGATGCTGGGTGTAAAAAGATTAATGCATCTTT
The DNA here is from genome assembly GCF_000687185.1 of Egretta garzetta. NCBI lineage: Eukaryota > Metazoa > Chordata > Aves > Pelecaniformes > Ardeidae > Egretta > Egretta garzetta. Next base: position 74,761 of record NW_009258563.1, read on the forward strand.
CCGAATGCAAATAATAAAGGAGCTGTCTCTAGCTCAGGGCTGAGGTGCAAAAGCACAGCACCGTTATGAAATCTGATCAGTCACTGTTCATGCTGCCTGTTCAGCCCTGAAAACTGGTCTTCATGAGAGCGAGCACAAGGACTGTGACAAGGGGAAGGTGTGTACTCAGTATTATCTTGTGGCACAGTCAAGCCCATTCCGTGTAGCAATAAGAGATACTGAACTCTTCTGCCAACATTTATGCGAGGCTAACAAAGTGCTGCTTTCACTGAAGAAGGAGGATCAGAAGGAAATGGTCCAAAGGTAAAATATATTTTAAAGAACACCTCGCTTAAATATAGATAATATTCATGTCACCCAGGTGTGATCACAACCAAATAACACATATGTCACAATCTTCATTTCGTGCCTCTGCATTATTAGATATTCCAGTGCAATTCTAGACTAACAGGCAAGAACAAATAAAAGCATTAGACTGGATATTGTGGTATCGAGCCTTGCAGTTAAATTCCTTACTATATCCCTTGCCTGGCACTGACTTCTTTGGGGCAGTTGCATTTTATGTACTAAGTGGAACTATGTGCTAGCTGAGACATGACATGTAATGCCTTGGGCCTAGATTGCTTTATATCTTATGAAAATGTTAATTGCTTAGTAGCTATCTTCCTTCATTTTTTAATTGAACATTTTCCTAGGAAAATTTTTATTCTTGCAGTGTGCCACATATTGAATCTTTTTTAAAAAAAAAATCCTTGAACTAAAAGAAATACAGTCTTTCTGGTGTTTTCCCTTTTCTCATATTTCTAAATTTTATTTCTCTGCTCTGCTATCTAGATAATACTGATGAACAAAAAGAATCACCTTAAAGATTTTCTGTTCAGTCTGATTTTTGGCTGAACTTTATTATGACATTTCTATTGTTCAATCTTGTTCTGGTTATGCAAATATCTTTATGTAGGCAGATTTTAATGAAAGCAAGCCTGTTCCCAGTATCTCCGTGAAGCCTTCCTGTTTTCATTCATTACACCATAGTGTCTGAGAGAAAAAGAAGAGAACGCTATCTGGAAAGCCAAGTATAGAGTGCGATGAGCATGCCACAATTTACTGTGAAGGCTTTTCTGCTTTTGACAAGTGACACAACTAATTGTAGAGTGCAGAAACCTCTCCACTCCTATCCAAGTCCAGGTGCTCCAGTTAAACAATTCAAACTTCAGAGAAGTCACTGCTGCTTTCAAGCTGCATGCAAAATATAACCAAACCATACACATGTGCTCCAGGAAGATATCTGGTGTAACATGTTCCTTTGGCATTTGCAAGTCTAATCCTCCCAAGGTTATGTACACAAACCGTCATCCTGAGAGGTGAACTTATTCTACGGATGGGAAAAATTATGTCAGCGTGTTTCTATGCAATAACATTCCCCAGAAGAAACAGTACCTGAGTGGAAGACGAAGAATATGACTTGCACTGAAAACAATGTTCAGGATAGGAATTGTCAAATTTCCTTTGCCTGACCCTCCCAGCAGCTTTCAAGCACTGCACTGAAAAATTTGTTCTCCAGCATGTCACAGAAACAGGAAAGGAGGCTGACATCCCAAGATTATCCCATTAACCCAGGTTTTCTCCACTAACCGCAGTATGTAGCAACAACAGCCGAGTTTCATAGAGTTAATGAGATTAAGAAAGGGCTCTTTCCTCTTCTGTATGATAGCAAAGACCTAACCTAATATCTTCGTGGTCACATTGTAAGTCTTAATAAAGTGATAGAAGTAATTGCAACTGATTAATGTTCTTGATGTAATGTTCTTAGACTACTGTAAGGTCTTTGGCTTAACACATTTTGCTTACAAAATTAGAGCAACACAAAGCCAATATGAAACCTGTCAAAGGATTAAAACTGGCTGATAGTTTCATAAATGCGTATGAGCAGCTCCCACCTTCAAGAATCTACCTCACCTGCTATTAGTTCAGTGCCCTTGGTTCCTTCTATAAGCAGCAGAGAGAAAGAAAGAGAAACTTCTTTAGAGGACAAAAATGTAACTTGTATGCTCAGAAATAACCTTGAAAAGAACCCACTACAACAATTCTGTAAACAACTTTGGGAGACTGGTAACTGAGATAACTAAACCAATCCCCCAGACAGAAAAGGTAAAATAAATATCATCATTTGGTTTTGAACATATGCGGTATGTTATACCTGTGATTGCACAGAAGCAAGTGCTTCTAGAGCCCATGAAGTATTTTACTTCTAGAGGACGTAACAGTGTTTGTGAAAGGCAAGCAATAAGGACAGATCACTAATACAAGGTTGGATCATTTGCTAAAATGAGCACCAGTGTAAACACTCAGTATGGCTTTGAGCATTTATTAATGCATTTAGTATGGCCAAATGCAGCCATACTTACAGAACAGAAGAATCTGTCTCCTATTGCTTTTCTGAGGATGCAGGTATTGAGAGACCTAATCAGCTAAACACAACCTCCAAATGAAACAGCATGGTCAAAACCCTGTTTGAGTAAACAGGATGTTTATTGGGAATAGATAAGATATCTGTATTTCTGTACTTGGCAGTGGTGCAAACAACTACTAGGATATTGTGTTGTCCAGCTCCAAGGACTTTGATATTAGAAAGGTGTTAATAGCATAGAAAATGTTTATAGGAAACCAATTGATCAGAAAATACTTCTCACAATACGTGTCCTTCAGTAACTAGTTCATTCAATCTTCCTTAATAAAGGGAAGGCCAGGAGATTGCATGACCAAGGTCTCTGTACCTACATGACAAACGGGCACTTCGTAATAGAAGGTCCATCAGTCCAGCAGGTAATTCTGTAATGAGATCAAATGAACTAGATGACGCAAGCCAAATTCAGATAGACTATAAAGCACTGAAGGTAAAAACTAATAAAACATTAAAATAATTTGCTACTGATTATGGCAGACATCTCTGGAAACATTTTCAACAGGATTGGTTATTTTTCTAAATGGAACACTCTAGTTCATAGTGGAATGAATTTCAAAAATCTCCGATGGACTGTTATGCAGGAGGTAACAATAAATGATCACGATGGTTCCTTCTGGATTTTATGATCTATGAATCTCTGAATCCGGTTCAATAAAATGAGTATAGCTCCTAGCTGCAGGCACACCAGATAATGGACTAAGCTTCCTCCTCTTCCCACCACTGGTATGTAAGCTCACATTCAAGACTCCCAGCAAACAGTCCACTGAAATAAACGCATATTCATCTCACCACAGGTGGCTGGTGCGTAACTCTGAAAAATCTATGATTTTGACTGGTTTATGTTTAGGCATCTTGGGCCAGAATTAAAAGAAAATTTAAGTACCTAGAAGAGGCAGTCTTCAGAGATAGGACATAGCTCAGCAATGACTGGTAGTCAGTTCCAAACTCAAGAAATTCACATCAGCTTTCTCTATAAACAGAGAGATCTGGGCATCCCAGTGAGGGGACTGCAAATCCCAAGTTAGGTGTCCAGGACAGTTGGGATGATTCACTTCTTGGTGGTACCTTTCTCCCTGACTATGGTGTACCATAAATGCCTTGCATAGACTAAGCACCCAAATTTCAGACAGCTAGGTGGACTAAATCTGAGAGCACATGATTAAGAGTAAAATTCTTATTCACATCCTCAATAGCTGCCCAACACTGGCATTGCAACTAAAAATATGTATACATATACCAGCCAGAAAATTAGAGAACATTGTGATAGAAACATTTAAAAGACTGATAGGCCAGGCCAGTTTCAAACTTCAAAACAACACTTAACTAGATTGCCACTCATTAAAAATAGGCATTCCCAGTGGTTACTTCTTACTCATTATCAATCATTATCAGTGCATATTCAAAACATTCAATCCTTAACAACCATATCCTAAATTAGCTGTGCCTACACAGTGCCACTGAACTGACACAGTACAGTTGGATGGCTGACAGCTACGGGCCTTGATAGCTTTAGCCATCCAGACTGGGATAACCAGGTCTAAGAGCTCTTCAATAAATAGTCATCAAATATCTATTAGGATTTGAACACACATAAGGCTTAAGATCTTGCAAAAAGTATTAAATTGAAAGCACTTGACCCAGAATTTTTATAAAAAATAGCTGTTATTTATTGCAATTTTAAGTTTTACTTGTGCTACACACAAAGTATTCGTATGAGGAAAAATGAGACACCCCTCATATGTGGAGCCAGGAATTTATTTTTAGGCTAAATAAAATCTGAACAAGTTTGAATCTGGTAACAAAAGTCCCTTCCTCAGCTGTAGCGAGGTAGATAAAATTTTACTATTCCTAGTACAGGGCCACAGGCTCTGCCCTGAGCTGAGAGCACAGGTCTCAGGGCTGGCCTGGGCTCACCTTAGCTGGAACTGGGCTGAGATGGTTTCAGCGCCTGCCTCATGGCCAAGTGCCTGTTGCCTCCCCTGCCTGAGCTGGAGCTCTGCCAGTGACTCCATGGGAAGGATCTGGTAAACCCATGGGGTCTCTGCCCAACAAACAAGAGCCCATGGTGGGGGCTGAGCCTGGGGAGGTTGTGGGGCTACACTCACACTCAGCTGGGAGCAGCCAGAAAGCAGCAGCCTGGGGCAAGGAAATATATAAAAATAAAGCCAAGTAGACCCCAATAGCGAAGATGAGGGGACCCCCACCAACAGCACTGCTTTTCTGCGAGGAAGGACTCAGGATGTCGATGACTTTCCATGACAGCCCAGCACCACTTGGCTGGAGGAAGGATGGCTCCATTTGCCTTCTGAGCTGTAGGAACACTAGGAGGGTGAGCACACCACCATCAAAAAGGAGTAGACATTAGAAAAATGGGTTTTTTAATAACAATTTTAAGGATATTAACATTGAGACATTTCTGTATTAATTTGGAGTGTTAGTCCTTATATTATTGTAACTGGCTTAATGACAGATGTTTTCTGTCTTTTGATTAGATTGTTAAGATTTTAATTACCCTAAAAGTTAATTCTTGCCTCCACATATGAGGTGCATCTCATTGTTGCTCATAATAAGATTTTTGGTTTAATGCTTCTATCAAAACTCAAATTTCTCCAACTACAGATTCATGCAGAAAGATACGATTCCTCAATGACATCTCGTAATGGTGAAGATGAAAAAAGAAACTGAAAGATCACCCTGTTTGTCAGTTACCTTAAGACAACTGTCCTGCGAAACAGCCATCAATTAAGCAGAAGATATGAGATTTGTTAAATGCCTGAGTAAGCACCATACTACAGTGTCTAGGCAGCTCCAGTCAGTGTATTCCTCTCTTGTGCATGTTTCTTGATTTGTGGATAGTTTCATTTGCAATGTAAATCTAAATTCATCTGATACTGGTCTAAGGCCTATTGAAATCATTAGGAAACTTTCTACTGACTTCAGTTACCTTTGAATTACTCCTTAGGTCTCATCTCTTATGTACAAAGGACACCAAAACCAAGAGGTTATTTAAACAGATGTTCCAGCTTTCTGCAGTTACTACATGGTGTTGCTTTATGTTGAACCAGATAAGCAAAAGCTTTCCATTAAAGATGGCTTACATGTACCAGCACAGGTGTTATCAT
>NW_009258563.1:80391-89114 GCF_000687185.1 Egretta garzetta
AGGTACAGTTTGGTTGTTAGCAATCACAACAGCTCTTCTGCTGAACAGAAAGATGTCCCATTTCTGCAATACATATTAGAGTCAGGGAAGATAAACCTTGGAGAGCAATGAAAGTTCTGGTATACTGAACACTTTACATTCAAAACCATAAAACTCAAGCCCATCTAGTATGATCCGATGTGTACCTGCAGCAATCAAATGAAAAATCAAGAATGATTAAAGGGGTCTTTGAAGTCTGTGGAAGGACAACAGAGAAGGACAACAGATATGCGCTCCACTTTTTCTGCTGACTTAAAAGATAGTTGTTCACTGGCATGATGAAGGAAAGGAGCAGCCAGGTGAACTAGAGGAAAGGGAGGAATCCTCTCAGCATTTACCATATCAACACCACAATGATAGCTGATGCTGATGAAGATGGAGTCAGGATACACAGGAAAGCATCTGGTCATCACAAGAAAGAATGAATAAGACAAGGTAAGGAATGTGGTAAAGGCACATCCCCCAAGAAATGGCATACCTTAACTGATAGTCTTGGGGTTCAGTTTTGAGTACAAATAACCTGAGAAATCATAGAAACACTTTAGTAACTTATTGAAGAAACATCATCTCTGGGCAGTAATTCAAAAGGTAAATGATACACTGGTTGACCAAATCCTTTCAGTTCTGGTCACTTTTCACAGATTAGTCAAAAGCAGAGCAGAACGAACATTTCATGTTCACTTTTGTAATGATCTTGGATAACTGGTAGAAAAAGTAAAAGCTGAAAACTGTGCAAAGTCTATTGCTTATCCCATACTATAAGAAACTGCTGTTAAACTGGATGAGTGAATGGGTGGGTGGATGGATTAATGGATGGAAGGATGGAAAGAGAAAGATAATGTGTGTGTGCATAAGCACATACACACATAGAGCTTTCATATGTTCAGAAGTGTGTGTGTGTACATATATATATCAAAAAGTGTATTTGCTATGGGCAAAGCTTAGTTCAGGCAGACCCCCTGGGAATGCATTCAAAAAGAAAAAGGAAAAAAAAATGCTCCAATGAGAAAGTTTTTGAGCACCCTGAAGTTAGCTGACAAACATCCATTTCAAACAGATTCAAACACTGCGGTGTGCTGGAATGGTAGACAGTTGTGGAAAACAGAACAGTTTGCAGTAGTAAGAAAATCTGATGCTGTGCAGTAGCTGAGGTAACACTTTTGAATTTAGGAATCAGAACAAAGAACTTAAAAAAACAAATTAAATAGATGCTGTACAGCATACACGGCTTATTAAGTCAGTCACAACATTTCTGTTTTATGCTGCTATTTTAACCACAGACTTCAAATTTTTAAACAAAGCTCCTGATCTCATGCAGGGTTAGCCTAGATTTTAAATTCTGATAGAAGCGGTTTCATATGTTAGAGAAAACTCAATAGATGGAAAATAGATTGTTTTTCTTCAGTGATTATTTTATTCCACAGATCACGGAGTTGCTAAAGGCAGTGGGACGCTCCCCTGTGGTGCTTTATGCTTGGTATTTGTCAAGTGAGTTGCAGAATTGTTCATCCGGTACTAATAAACAATCTCATTAATGCTGTCTGAGCCCTGCTGCCTGCTCCAGCAAATCTGTCCAACCCTTCACAGCCTAGTCACCTTTACGGCAACACACTCTCTCCCTCGTGTGCAGGGAGAACTCCTCCCTGCTGCATTCTTTCTTCATGGTCCCAGGCCATTAAATTAACACAAGAAGAATGATGTAGAGAAACTAACATACCAATTTAACAGGTGTATATTGCTTTCACAGACTACAATACACCAAGCAACGCAAACTGTATGATTCAGGGGACTGATAATTTTTCATCCCCTTATTATTCATGGACCTTTTTTACTTAATGCAACAGTCCATTAAAACTAGAGAGAAAGCTAATTTACAAGCAAGGTTTTCAAATCCTGTTTAAGGGTACCTCGGATCTCAGTCCTCTAGGAAAATCACATCAGTTTGCTCTGCTAAAGCTTACAGACCCTCCAAAAGCAAATAACATGTCAGCACTCATTCCTATGGTCTGAATAGGCACTCCTCAACCTGATCAAGCCTTGTCCATGTGGACAGTATTTGTGTGGTGGGTACCCAGAAATTTCCACTCCGGGTAGAAGGTGAAATAATTAATAATTTTCTGGAGAATGCCCCTTAACTACAGAAGCATCTAAGGATTTTTGTGTCTCTAAATAGAGAGGTAGGTAAAGAGCCAGTTCTGTTTTTCTAAGACAAACATTTTTAAAGTTTTAAAGAGAGTTTTAAAACTTTAGCTTGTTTTTGGTTTTTTTATTTTGTTATTGTTTTCATTGTATGTAGAGTCTTTATAAAGAGTATTTGTGCAAGAGGCTTATGGTTCAAAAAGATACTTATCTGAATTATGAGAAAAGGAACCATTAATGACAAAAATGGCAAGCCAGGCTACTCTTATAAGAGAAGGTCTGCAGATGTAAAAGTATTGAAAAAAGTGTTCAGAGCATCTATGCAATGCAGATATAAGATCTGAAGGCTCTGAAACCTCCAGAGTGAACAAACCCAATAAAAGAAACATGAAAATAACAAGAGGTTGTTACAGAGAATGTTTCTGTACAGCCAGAAATCTCAACTCCTGTTTTGAGAGCTGACCCACACACAAAACATCCAGGTGACAGATTTCTTCAGGATCAGGGGAAGGCATTCATGTGTGTACATGTCACATCATCCCTCTGCTCAGCCCATTTGGGTACTGAAATTTCAGGACCCTTCTCTTACAAAATTGTGATGACAGAGAGTCACTCTGTTCTGACCGAGCTAGAATGAATTCACAAAAGGTGATAGTTCTTTCTAAAGGAATAGGAAAATAACTGCTTAATGAGGAGCTGGGTAGCATAGTTTTCCCTTCAAACCTTGCTCACAGCATCCAGGGCATCTGGATCTTTGCAGCATTGCCCAAAATTATTCATACACATGAAAAAATCTTGTTTATTTTATTCTTTGTAAAATATGCTTGGCAATTTACCAGTGCCAAAAGGGGGAAAGGAAGATGATCCTTTACTATTGATTTAGATGCTGCTTCAGAACTGAAAAGCAGAGATTTAAAAGGGGGATGAGTCCCATTAATGCTATTTCATAAACTTTCCTCCTACATTCTCATCTCAAACTCTGCGTCCTGCCTGGCACAGCAACCCAAACAGCTGTCACATGAGAGTGACACTTAGTAACTGCCATGCCTAGATCCACCATTCAAGGTGGGTGAAATAGGACAGGCCTCATATTCTGCTCTCCCTGCTTTCTAACACTGATTTTTTACTAAGAATACATAAAGCATAAAACGTTCTTCAGTATAGTTATATTTAAAGGAGTAACCACAAGTGTAAATGTTTTCAGCAATTAGTTCTTAATCTCTTTGACATAGAAAAGAAAAATTTTAGTGAAATCTGAAATAGTTCTTCAATGCCTAAAATTCATCATGATATGAATTCACATGCAAAAGAAGTCCATGAAGCAGATGATGAAACCCTGGAAAGCAATGCAATACATCCCACATTCTTAACGGAATTAGATACTTCTGGCAAAATTTGGTGATTAGCTGTCCTTTTTTGTTAGACACATACATCACTAAATCATGGAACACAATGAAGATGGTAGCTTCAGCTACAAGAGACACCATCTATAAGGCCAACAATAAATGTATCTTTTAAAAGTTTGCTCTCGAGCTATTTGTTTCAATTGTCTCTATATGCAAAAGAGAATATTGCAGCAGGGATTAATAAAACTCAGGTTTGCTTTTCATTTTATGGAATAATTAGCCATCAAGCTGAAATAATCCCAATGCATGATTATGCTGAATAACCAGACAGTCAGCTAGGCCATTTCAATAAAGCCTAATTCATAACACTCTACCAAAAAGAGACAGAAATTAAGAAACAAATTATCATCAAATAAAACCATTTTATTCCTCACACAATTTTCTTGTTATTGTCATTGTCCATTTAAAAAATTCCTGCTCATTTTGCCAAATCCAATTTGCTTTATTTGATCTCTTCTCCTATTTCTATGTTTTGTCCTTTCTAGTTATTGTCACCCTTGTTATAATATCATCTCTATTCTTTTGTTTTTCCTTTGCAATTCCAGTCTAAAGGACTTCCTATGCTCTTCATTTCATTCCTATATAGTGATTCATTCAGTTTCTGCGATCTCCAGTCTAAATTTTCTACCCAATCTTGTGTTCTGAACATGCACTTCAAGTATTTCTTTTTCACTTTTTTTTTACAGAATTACATTCACTCGTGCTCATGCTACATTGTTCTGCTTCCTAATTTTTAATTCCAATAGACATTAGCAATGTACCACAAATTTAAGATGTCAACTATTTCCTTACTACAAAAAGAAAAAGCGTTCTCGGAGAAGGAAGTCAGATGTTTTTGATGATTAATATTAATGTTTTCAGTGTGACTAAGCAGCTGGTGGGATGATCTCAAACATATCTTATTAAATATCAGCAATTTAATAAAAAGATCATATTCTTTACTTTTACATATGTGCAATTTCTTGCATTTCATTCAGGTCTCGATTTGCACATTCATGACCTGGATGACTTTGAAAGATGTAGGTCTAACACAGCGTATCAGTGGCCCTGGTTTTGCAGTGATTGCCGCATTTGAGTGAGGTGACGTGGGCAAAACAGCTCAGGTCTGGAAGCAGTAAAGCTACGTCTGGGCAGTGCCATATCTGATTAAATAAGCCCCATCTCCCCTGCATGATGGAGCTACAGAATAATGCAGTTATGCTTCACTCCTTCTGGGTCCCAGGATCCCCCCTGATCTCGCTGATGCTGCTGGAAAGCTTACCTACCCCAGGTGTCTCTGGACCCTTGACACAGTTGGGCTCTTAAAATGTCAAAGGACAACCATTCTTGTTTTCATCTTCAGCAGTGTGGCTGATGGGCTTTTATAACCTGAAAAGAAGCAAATTGTAACCCATACCAATAGAAATACTGTAATTATGCAATATTTAGTTAGGTGTTAAATATATTTTTTTTTTTTTTTTTTTTTTTTTTTTTTACTATTTCTAGGTAACGTGAATTTCTAGGGACCTTGAAGAAATATGTGAACCCTGAAATAAGAATGTCTGTGTGACAAGGAATGTATCAGAACTCTATTGAATTCCATCTGGAAAAATATCACTGAGGTGTCAAGACTTAAAAAATATCTTAAAGAATCTGTAGCTGAAGAAAATTCACTAAGTTATCCTGATAAATACCTAAAAAGCTTTAGCTGCCTATGAAAGGTTATCCACAGACAAGCAGCAAATCACATTAACACAGGCAGTAATCTTTGGTCACAAAACCAACTAACCATTCTAACAGCATAGGTGGAATCACCTCTGAGTCGCATATGCAGGATGCAACAAACATCATAGAAATGTGCAGGGGTCCCTTTTCTTCAGGAATTCATTACTTTGTTGTGCTGTACTGTACTGCTGCTTATGCTAAGTACTCTCTGATCATAAAAGGGAAATGTAATGCTCATATTTGGTCTCCACTTTACCTTTATGTTCAGTCAGTCTGGTTATCTGTCCTTGAAGTTTAGTTGTAAAATATTGATGCAGAAGACTGAACCCTTTCTGGATAATATTCAAATTTCTGTGCTTCAGCGTCAAGACTCATCAACCCCATCAATGGAGGTCATATTATTTGCAACATCCTTCTATGTCAGGAAGCTAATCTAGCACATCAAACACAGGACTACCTCCCACGCTTGTGCTCCACCACAGTGCTGACTATCGTGTAGTGCCTATCCAAGCACAGCATAGATGCTATGTCAACACAGCACTGCCTCACAGGACAGGAGAATATCCCTAATCCAGCACTGACTCACGTAGCAGCTGTCTCCTTATTCACATAAAAGAAGCATGATAACAGCAACATTCCTGTGTGTGGCAGACGACATGCAGCCCTGATACCAGAGTATCTATGTGAATCCACCATTCCCGTAATTGCAGCACTTCGCAACCTCTACTGCATTTTTGTGGTGGATTGACCTTTGTGGGCTGCCAGGCACCCATCCAGCTGCTCTCTCACATCCCTTCATCAGCCAGAAGGGGGGAAAATAACATTAAAAAGCTTGTGGGTCAAAATAAATACAGGGAGATCCCTTACCAATTACCATCACGGGCAAACAAGACTCTCTTTGAGGAAAATTAGTTTTGTTTATTGTCAAATTAAAACAAAACCTTCTGCCCACCCTCAAACATTTTTTTTCCCAGGCTCAACTTCAATTCTTCATTGCCACCTCTTCTTCCCATCCCCAGCCCTCGAGAGGCACGGGGGAGACGGGGAGTGGGGGGTTGTGGTCAGTCGGTAACAGCTCCTCTCTGCCGCTCCTGCTCCCTCACACTTCTCCCTTGCTCCAGCGTGGGTCTTTCCATGGCCTACAGTCCTTCAGGGTAAACCTGCTCCAGCATCTCACAGCCCCCCTGCTCCAGGGGCTGTGGGGGAATCTCTGCTCTGGCCCCTGCAGCACCCCCTCCCCTCCTTCTCTCACCTTGGCCATCACAGCACTGTTTCTCACACTTTTTCTGTCAAACCTCACTGCCTGTGCAGCATTTTCCCCTGTCTCAAGTACGCTTTCCCAGAGGTGCTGCCATTGTGGCCAAGGGGCTCAGCCATGCCCTGGTCTGGGGGCGGTTGGAGACGGCTGGAACTAGCCGTGTCCAGCATGGGGCAGCCCTGGCGTCTCCTCACGGAGGCCACCCGGCTGCCGGCACCGGGCCATGGACACCCAGCACAATTTTTTTCCATCACATGAGCCCTGTGGTGGAGGAATGTGCTATTTGCTAGTGTCTAGACTTGAAAACAAAGGCATGGACAGGTTAAACGAGTTGCCCCAGATCTTAACTTTAGAGTGTGACAGAGCAACCTCAGCGGGTGATTATGGCTTGTTGTCAGCCAGAAGTTTCTGCGGTGTCTCTCAGGTGATGTGACTTATGCTGGCTGTGGCTGTGGACTGTGAGCAGCAGCCACGTTAGTTTGGGGTTATGCACAAACACAGCTGAGCAGAATTTCTTTGGCATTTATTTTAGCGTCTTTAGATGTTTTTGTCATTTTGTTCATGACCAGAGAGAGTTGTACTTATTACTTGAAATGTTGTATTTTTTACATTTTCATTTGAATTGTTTAGCTCGCTAGAAGGTCAGTAGGATGTTTTAGCTCAGTCCTGCTTCTTAGATCAAAAATACACCATAGCATATTCTGACAAATGTACAACCAAAACTCTTGCAGTTTTCCTTACTGTAATATCCAAATGCCTTACAGTACTCATGGCATTTATATTTTGAAATAAGCCATATGGTTTTATATGCTTTTAACAGTATTTTAGGGGCTGTATTATGTAGAACCCAAAGGAATCTGATCTGTAGAGGTTAAGAGGTATCTGTAGTGTGTCCGTACATATCAATGCATTCTTCAACAGCTCTGACTTTCGTAAATGTTTTGCTTCAGGTGTCCACATGAAGAATTAACATAAGAAGTCAAAGACAGACAAGAAAAAGAAAAAATATAAAGAGGAGAGGAGAGGAGAGGAGAGGAGAGGAGAGGAGAGGAGAGGATATTTTCAGTAAGAAGGAATGTTCAGTAAGAATGTATTGTACCCTCTTGATATAGTTTCTTTGTACTCCACCAGGTCACCTCTGCCACAGCAAACTCTTAGGTACCTACATAATGGGTCATTTTGTCCCTTTGAACTGCTCTGAGAAAAGATCAAAAGCTAATCTAGACTATTCAAAAATTTATATTTCGTTACCCTCTGAAACTAGCATCAGACACATGAAGTCACTTAGCACAGAGAGGTATTTGCACAGTCCCAGAATTGTTCAGAAATGTATTGTGGTTGAAATAAGTCATAAACTCCTTGTGACTGAATATATTCAAGAATGATGTACTATAGATTCTTCAGTGGACTGCACTGATGATAACATTGATCTTGAATGTAGGAACTACAACTTTCTGCAACTTTGTAGCTATTTGAAATATTTTTTTAATTCATTTTCCTCATCCAAGTGTTACAAAAAGCATCCAAAAAACCAAACAGAATCCTTGAGGAGGTTTTCCACTGCTGAAGTTCTTTGACTAAATCTGAATATTGGATAAAATGCCATTCACTGCCAGAGGATTGCCAAAGGTCTTCTCTGAATATAGCAACCTTCAAATGTCTGTATAATACTTAAACTGCCCTTAATTTACTAGCTGGACTGAACTAATTATCACGAACATCAAAAGGTTTCCAGAAATACAGTCATTAAATATTTTTCCTTTTCCTAGCATTAAAAAGCAACTCTTGGCTTTATTAGCATAAGTTTTCTCTTTAATTGGGTGCTAATGATGGTGCTTTTTCAAGGATTTTTGTTGCTAGTACCTTGGGGTACGTAAACGTATAAATAGATCTGGTAAGCTCTGGGGCTGAAATCTCAGGTTAACAGCATCATTATAAAGAGGGTATACAATTACAACACTAAGTATTTCCTTTAAACTAGCTTAGGTGCTTTACATTTCAAAATGACTCATAACATGACCAAAGTCATTAATATATGCCCAACCATTAAAAAAAACGAGTGATTTTTCTTACAGCTTAAGTCAACCTCTAAACAACCGTTTACTGACTTTCACTGATGCATTATTTAACAGTATCCTTGTTCTTTTTTTTGCTTACAAGTGGACTAAAAATGGGAA
>NW_009258563.1:89202-177481 GCF_000687185.1 Egretta garzetta
GAAAGAGTCCTCTAGCAGCAGGAAAACATCTCTCAAGCAACTGGAATGTGAAGAAACAGGACCTCAGAGCAACATTCTTAATATATATTTTTTTCCAGATGTTTAATTAAAGGCCATTTGCTCGCTGTAGTCACAACTGATGTTTAGTGATACCTTGAGTCCTTCTGTAGTTTACATTACATGCAACTTTGTGGCCAAAGATTTCAGGGAGGTGATCTCTCTCCCTTCATGACTTAAATGGGTTCAGGCTAAAGCTCTTTCTTTTATCTTTTCATTTTAGTAATGGAGGAGTGAGGACTGTCACTGATGACATTTGAGGCGTGAGGTTTGTCAGTGATGGAGCACCATAAGTCCTGGTCCTACCCTCTCTCAGTCTAATGGTAACACAAGTCATTATTCTTTAGGAAACCCATAACAGCCTGCTGTCACCAACCTCCAGTGTGCAAAAGCACTGTCTTACACCAGAGACTATCTCTGTTCTTGTTCTCAAACCATAATGATTTCTGGTTTGAAATTCTGGGAAAACAACAAATCAAAATATTATTAATGTGTTTTATACACTGACCTTTGCAGCAATTACTTTAGCTGGAAAAATATTACTTTTTAGTAAATATACTTTCCTATAAAAATGCTTAATTCTGTGCAGCAGTCTTAAACCTTCCCCCAGTCACACAAGGAAGAAGACAAGCTGGCAGCAAGTGAGCTACAATTCAGCTATTCTCCAGACTTTCTAGGTCAAATTTCCCTTTACCTGAAATTTTTAAATGCAAAATTAGCACCACCCACAGGAACTGGAAACTCTCCATTCTGCAGGAATTCTGACATTTTAATCTAGATGATAAACTGATCAGCCTATGAAATAGGAATGGAAGGAAATAAAATAGAAAAGTTAGTATTGAATAAGTTCATCTTCACATTTTGTATCTGTTTATAGTATTTTACAGTCTGCTTAAAATATTTAACATTTGCTTCATTAAATGGAAAGTTGAGGATGATTCTTCTTTTAATTCTCATCAAAACCTTCACTGAAAGAAATAAGTTCATCTGAAGCATCTAAGAGAGATGACTGTTGTCTCTCAACACATCATTAGTTGTTCAGAGGCAGTGGAGTACTCAATGTGTACACGGACTGAAATAAAGGCAGCCTTCATCAGAAATAAACAGAATGAGACTTTCTCTGCACGGTGGTGTCTTCCATTTCCAAGACTACTGCAGAATATTTTCTATGCTATTGAATCCCAGAAGTGGCATGCAAACTTATTCCCTGTCCCATGCAACCTTTTTCTTCTTCTACCCTGTAAGCCATATAAATTTAGTTTCTGAATATAACTCTTGCAGGTGATTTTCCTAGCATTCCCGTGGAACTACTAACAGTACTATCCCCCAGTGCTGAAAGTCTTCCTATTCTAAAGATTTTCTACAGACAAAAAAATATCACAAATTCTAATGATTTCACTAAACAAATTAATGTTGTGGTTTGGGCTTTTTTTAGTGTTCAAACAAGGCAACATTTCATTGTGACTGAAAAAAATCAACTTCAAACCTATTTCCCTCTACCTTTGATTAAGGTGCAACTATAATAATTTGATTTGCCAGGCTGAGACCTGGACCTTATTCTTTACAACTGAAAAGTTTGCTCACTGGTGTCTTTGTGCTTTTCACGATACGAATGCATCACCTTCTTTAGCAATGCCCTCTGGTCAGCTGGCTTTCTGCACTAGTCATTCAGCTCCAGACAGATGTGGGGAATATTAATCATGCCAGTGTTCTACCTCCTACTGCCCTGACCTTCACTGGGGAAAGTGATCTCAGAAATAGAATATCCGAAAGAGCAAATTAATTTGGGATGAGTCCTCTTCATTTTCGGCCAGATCCCAAGCCAGAATCAATCTAAAGACTCTGCTGAAGCCAACAGAATTATGTTATTGAAACCAGTTGAATACTTTTTGCCACAGCAGACTCTGTACCCCTCAGAAGAAATTTTTTTCAGTTGTTTCTAGGCTGCCTGAACTATTAAAAACACTGAAATAAGTATATCCATATTATATGTAAATGGTACCCTTTAGATTCTTTGGAAGCAAAAATAAAACTATCATGATTGGCACCTTGTTAATTTCCCTATAAATAATAATTAATTTCTTTCTTGCAGGCTATTTCTTAGATAGCTTTGCAGGGTATCTTCTTCTGATAATTGCTGGATTTTTTTTCAGCACCTTACTAGTAACAGTGTTGTGAAAATATTAAAATGTCCAGTCTTGATTTTTTATTTTTAAGGATGGTTCTAGCCTTTAAAGCTACAGCAAAAGGCACAAAAATATGGCATAAAAAGTCTACACAATAAATTATTTAAAAAAACCACAAACCACAAAAACTCTGAATATTGAAACAAACTGATGATATTCTGGAACACTGTTCATCATATTTTAGCTTTTGAGGCTGGCAATGCAGCTGTTAGTCCTATTTCACAAATGAAGAAACTGAAGTAGGGTTTTGGATGAATCGGGTTGAGCTGCTTTTGAAAATGAGCCAAGTATTAGGGTTCAGAGGCAGCAGGGAGCACTGAAGTTCCCAAAAGCCCCAGGTAAAAGCTCAGACTGTATTCACCTTCTTATTAGACTGTATCATCATGTAATGAGCTAATGCCTCAGAGAAAACTAATCAATCTTTGTCCTTTCAGGCTGATCATAGTGACAGGCTCCATTTTTTGGAAAGCCAGAGACCCTAACTCCAAACCTGCATGCGGTTCTCCAGGCTATGTAACCCAGTGCAACATCAGAGCAAAGTTGATTAGGCAAATTTGTATGAAAGTAATATAATTTATTCCAGTGTAAATAATGGAACAAATCCTCACAGATTATTTAACAAAGCATGATACTGGCAGTTGGCAAGAAGCATTTCTGACAAGGGGTAAAAAACCTTTTAATTGGAAAATGTATTAATGGCCTCTATTTTCATAATAAATGTCCATGAGACCTACCATGTCAATAACCCATAACTCCCTCCAAAAGCAGCCACAGTTGGGGCAGGAGCTGAACAAGGTGCCCCACTAATGACTCCGAGCCCTGTTTTGAAGGCATAGCAGTGCCAGTGACAGGAGGCTGACAAAACGCTGACGTACAGGATGGGAGAGGGTCTGCATGACCGACCAACTGTAGTCACTTCTCAAGATGGAGGAGCAACTACCCTCTGGGGCAAACTCATGCATTGGCATGAGCTAACACCTTCCATCAGAGGCTCTGTGGTGTGCCAGGAGCCTATGGCCCAGGAGCAGCTGCCACGTTGCTTGGGAGTAAAAGGACTGCCAGCTTCTACACTCCTTGATTGATGAGATCTTGTCACCAGATCCTGACTCAGATGTGGTTCTGAAGGGGAGCCGCTCCACCATTTCCATACGGTGAACACATCAGATGATTCCAGCATTTACACTCTCCAGAGTCTGCAGATAATCAGAAGCAAGAGTACCAAACTGGAGTAAGGTAACTCCTTCTGCAGGGGTAGCTCTGCTCTGAGGGATGAGATGAATTGCATGAAAGGTTTGGAAACTAGAAGTACCCCGGTCCCTCAGGGTCCATGTGCTGTGGTGGCTGCCACCATGGGGGGCTGACAGCTCCCTAGCAAAAGTCACTCTCAGGACAGCACAAGCGCAGGTTCCTGTGGGCTCAGCTCTGGCCCTGGCTGGGAGTCGCAGTGGGGACACGCACACAGGCAGCGTGCCCCCTCCTTACCAGGCACACCATTTCGGCGAATGTGCAACACCCATCCAGCAAACACAAATGACCCAAGCGCAAATGAGCCAGAGGCTTTTGGACACAGCCTACAAGAATGCTTATCTCTTATCACCATTTCTATTTCGTTTTACTTTGTGAAGACAAAGGCAATAAACTTTGAGAGAAAAAAAAAATAGATGGCTAAAAGTGCTTTTTCTCCCCCCTGCCTCCTTGCATAGTGAAACCTCCCACCATTTCACAGTGGGAACTAAGGTCCCATAGGGAAGAATTGCCAAGAGGTGCTTTGGAGCAGCAGTGCAGTATGAACATCCAGCTGCATCCAACTCTGCTTCCCTCAAAGTAAAACAAAGTGGTATTACAGTTTGGGGTTAAAACAAATGGTTTCCATGGTGTTCTTATAGAAATCTCAGTTTGCAATACAATGGGGTTTTTACACAGTGATTAATTTTAGAAAAGCTTTTTTCTTTCTTTTCTTTTAAATATTAATACTTTCTATAATAGTTTTTTGTGATAACCTACAAATCCAAACAGTCAGTTAGGAATTTCATGCCCTCTGAAGTGATTTCTCTTTTAATGTGTTTTTATTTTAAGTATAATTTATCTTATGCTTCTTAATGTATGCAATACATAAAAAGATAATATTGATCATGAATGTGTTTACTGCAGAGAAACATTCTCCTTTTAATTATTCTGCAAATAATACAGCTTTACATGTAGGAATACAGAGTAGCAGTGTACACAAGGTTATTTGAAACGGTAACAGAAGAAATTCAGCTTACGTATACATACTATAATGTTTCTTCAGGCAGTTTGGACTAAGAAAGAGCTCCTGCTGGGACGTTTTAAGAATAAAAGCAATTAACCCAAATAAGTGTTGACTGTTTACATTCTCAAGACCTGACCTCTTTCTTATTAAAAGCAATTGAAAAACTCCCCGCCGCATAACAAGACTTAGATGAGACCTTTAATTTTTCTGTCACCTTTCTACACTGTTAGGTGTGTTGGGTTTTTGCTGGCAGTAGAGATAAAATGAGAAATTACATGGGTAGGTTTCCTTAGTATTTAGATTACCTTTTTTATGAACTTGATACACATTTGTGAGGATCAGGTCTAACATTCCTTTAATAAGTATGAGATGCTAAGGGAGAATTATTGTAGACTTTTCTAAATTCATTTCACAATCAGCTCTGTCAGTGAAACAGACTATAATTCAGTAATACTGCATTCTGGTAAGCTGCTTTTTTTCCCAGAAATACTAGATGAAATGTGCAAAATACAATTTTTCTTATACGTGCATAATCAAAAAAATATTGGAGGTGATGAATAGAGGTGAGACAGATTTATTAAAACACTTTGTGTAATGTTTCATAAAACCTTAATATCTCCAAAATTGATTTCAATTGGAATAGTAATAAAAACAATCCTACAAAGTGGAAACTATATGAATAGTCATAAATACACGTCAATGATAAATACCACATTTTTGATTTGTGGGCAAAAATATTGAAGATCTAGTTTTGTTTAAAATTTCCCTGTCAGATCTGGAAAGTAGGAGTAAAACATGATGCTAATAGAGGGAAGTTTGAGAAATAAAACAAAGGTATCTAGAGAAATTAGAAGTGTAATAGCAAAAAGAGTTGCAGCCTAAGGAAATACAGTCTCATACCTCTGAGTAAGACTAATGTAGATCAAACCTTGAGAGGAGAAACCAGGAAAGCAATTACATCAGAGGGGGTCAGGCTGATGGCAATTTCCTATAGCTATACGATAGCATCAGCTCCTGCCAGGCTGCCTTACACCGCTATTTTCTGGACAAAGCCGAGTCTACAGCTGCCCAGATGAGCTCTTGTCCATTTGCACGGAGGATGAGCATAAGGTCAGAGGAAGGCCTCAGCTACTACAGTTCTCTATGGCTACCTTAGCTTTTGTCCCTTTTCTGAAGGACATGCAAGAGCAAGCTGGGTTTCTTCATTTTGGCTCCCACCAATCTTTATTCTTTTAACTAAGCCTGGTGAGAAAGAGGTCACAATGGTCTCTGTACACTTTATGCTTTAAAGAAAGGTAGTAGCACCTGGTTTTGATCCTCAGAAGCCTTCAGTAACTCAGAAAATATAAATAAAATCAAATGCAAGAATAGAGAAAGTTGTTCATCTTATTTTTCTTGGCTTTCTCCCAGATAATTTCCTTTTCATACTTGCTTAATTATGGGATTTTGTCATTTCCATATCCCAAATTCAAGCCTTGGCAAGTTGAGATGCCCTAAACAGTAATGAGTAGGTACAGTTTGTTCATTGAATGAATGCAAATAAATTACAAAATTATTTTTTTTTTCACTAAGGTTAGCAAATGAGGATTTGTCATTGTCCAGGTTTTGAAATTATATTTTAAGCTGGAAGAAACACCTAGACAACCAGAAAACCAGGACTCCAGAGACAATACATGACAGTGACACTCATGCTCTGCATGGCCTCCTACAAACATCTCCTCAGGGCCTCCTGCTGCCTCCTGCTTCCCATTTGCAGGAAGGCTGAACTATCCCCTAGGAATCCATTACCACCTACATAGTCTAATCTTCAAATTGGCCTTTAAATCTTTGAGTGCCTCCATGATACAGCACTTTGTTCCAGTGTGTACAGTGGTCTGCAGTATAAAACCATCCCCGAATATCTTGTCTGTGAAGACTATTATATATCTGAAATGGTGTTTCTTCCTACTCTTTGGTCATTTCCACAAGGGCAGAGGAAGGGCTGCCCGCCACAAGGGCAGTGACTTGTCAGGTGTTTGTTCCCTTACATCCTTGGAGGAGAACAGCTGGGCAAGTGGACCTGTACACGATTAAAGCCTGCAAGAAACCCCTGTCCATGTGGGTCTTTCCTAAGCTTTCCTGAGAGAGAAAGACCACTTGTAAAAAGAAGGAACAGTTCTTCCAACATAGAATCATAGAATCGCTTTGGTTGGAAAAGACCTTTAAGATCATCGAGTCCAACCTTTAACCTAACCCTGCCATCCCACCACTAAACCATGTCCCTAAGCACCTCATCTATCCTTCTTTTAAATACCTCCAAGGATGGGGACTCTACCACCTCCCTGGGCAGCCCATTCCAGAGCCTGACAACCCTTTCAGTGAAGAAGTTTTTCCTAATATCTAACCTAAACCTGCCCTGGCGCAGCTTCAAACCATTCCCCCTCGTCCTATCATCTGTTACCAGGGAGAAGAGGCCGACCCCCTCCTCACTACAGCCTCCTTTCAGGTAGCTGTAGAGAGCGATAAGGTCTCCCCTCAGCCTCCTCTTCTCCAGGCTAAAAAACCCCAGTTCCCTCAGCCGTTCCTCATATGACTTGTGCTCCAGACCCCTCACCACCTTGGTTGCTCTCCTCTGGACCTGTTCCAGTAATGCAACATCCTTCTTTGTAGTGAGGGGCCCAAAACTGAACACAGTATTCGAGGTGCAGCCTCGCCTGTAGCGCTGCATGGGGTTGTTGTGACCAAAGTGCAGGACCCGGCACTTGGCCTTGTTGAACCTCATGCAGTTGGCCTCGGCCCATCGATCCAGCCTGTCCAGGTCTCTCTGCAGAGCCCTCCTCCCCTCAAGCAGATCAACACTACCACCCAGTTTGGTGTCGTCTGCAAATTTGCTGAGGGCACACTGAATCCTCTCATCCAGGTCATTGATAAAGATATTAAACAAGACTGGCCCTAGAACTGAGCCCTGGGGGACACCATCATAACATCATAACTTGCTTAGAGGATATATGTTTTTTAAAAGACTGCCAGAGGTTTTAATGCTGTGGTAGGGATGGGGTGAGGTAACATTTACATCTAGCTGTTCATTTACAGTATATGGTTTTGTCTGAGGCTTTTGTTTGAAGAAGCTTTTGTTTGTAGAAAAGGCAGCTTTTTTTGTTTGTACAGGAGCCATTAAGAGGTATTCATACCACTAAACAGCCTCTATACTTTTAAACAGTTTCTTTCAAAACTGGCCGATCGAATTAGAATCTGGTTAGAGCAAAGGAGCATGGTTTTGCATTACCTGAGCTGACAATTTTGAGGCTACCAGGGCCCATCTGAAAGTGCCCCGGGGTTGCTTGCGGTGCAGCCCCAGCCGTGAGCACAGCTCACCACGCTTCAAACCTGCTCCCAAAGTTGGAAATAGCAGCAAGACTATTAACAGAATAATTTGTGGAGGCACTCTCAGTCCAAGATTGCCATCTTGTGGACTGAGACTGCAGAAGACAATTTTTATCATCTAGGCTTGCCATCCTGTGATCAGTGATCAAGACAAATTTTGTATCTCATTTATTGCACTCCAAAAAAAATTATTTTTTTAAAGACTCTTTAATGAATCTTTAAGAGCAAAGTAAGGATGTTAAGCACTTCTAAAACAATCAAAGAAATTGCAGTTTACAAAAAAATTAATAATGTCTAATAATAAATATTTTACAGCTGCAATGTTTTACAATTACAGGGAACAGTTTTATGTGGAAGAATTTTCAATATAATTTAATGGTTTATAAATTCAGACATAAAAATTTAATTAAATCTTTTAGAGAGAGAGTGGCTTGGTAAAGAAATCTGCTCTCCTAACAGACGTTAGCTAGGAAAGCAGCTTTAATACAGGAAAACTGCTCTCCTACAGAGTTACTCAGGAAAGTATGGGTTCTTTGAAGAGGTTAGTGGGCATAAAGTATTTTACTAACTCAACATTTTGATCTAAAATATTTTAATATATCTGCATCCTAGTTAAAAATATTTTAGAAAGTTTATTTAAAAAAACCCCAACATTCAGTGCTAAAGGAAAGATGAGTGTAATAAGGAAAAATTTTAACCACCATTATCTAGACCAGATAGCATATACCCAATATACATATATGATGCAGTATTGTGTGTATGATTTACTTAGTTCTACCACTGCCACACTTTTTCAAACTGCCTGCTTTGTAAGCAGACTGTCCTCCTGGAGTGTGATTGCTGGGCTTGGGAATCTCAGGCAATCAGATGCTCCCAACAGCAGGGTACATCTGGAGAATGCAGGTTCATTATGGGGAACGATGAGCCCTGCTCCCTGCTCTGTCATCTGCTATCAAGGAGACTATTTCATCCAAAGATAAAAGCTAAGAGCATTGTTTTATGTTTTCCAAGGCCCTGCAGTAGGTGTGGCTCCTTCTTTGTACTGTTAACATGTAGCTTACTATGAGACCTCAAAATGCCAAATTCATTTGAGAACCCAATGAACAAGTGTTGAAAGGGCCCCTTGATCAATACTAACAATATATTGGAGATACACGATATAGAGGGTATCAAATTGGGACATTAATAAAGACATACTATTTTTCTTCAAACATTTTGCATTTTATTACAGAGAAACAGATGAAAGACAATAACAAGTTTGGAATCTAATCTTATAATACCAACCTAGTAATAATCAACTACTATCAGACTGATCTGCATTTCATTTGCAGGTTCATTTTCTTAAATGGAAACTTTCTTCTAGTATTTTATACTTTATTGCAGTCATTTTAAACAATGGATTAAATATATAATATCAGCTAGTTAACTGTAAGAGAGTTCAGGTGTAATTTTCTATAATATTTTATATAATAATCCTTCATTCTCAGTTAACTTTGCTCTGTTTACTCTGCTACTTATTTGGTGTAGTAATACACAGAAGAGATTCTAAGTTAACAGATGCAAGTTCTATCACAGAAGTTGAAAAAAATGCAAATGTAGTCAACCAATTGTGTCCATAATAACCACATTAATTTTAACAGTGAACATCCTTTTTGACTTTCCAAGTTGAAATTATTCATACATGATTTTCAGCAGCTCTTAACTTTCTCCTGTCTAAATTAAATGAACAGAAATCTTGTTCCGCTTTTGAAAAAAGATTCTTGAATGTCTGGAGTGGGGCATGTAAGATCGTTGTATTTGAAAATGTACAACACAAGGCCTCAATGAACATCAGCACATGTCTAAAAGTCTCAGGTCTATAATAATGTGAACATGGCACTGTCTAGAGCAAAGGACAGGGTAGAATATTTCTGTCCATTAAAACATGAAAGCCAAGCAAACAGGCCAGCTCCCTTCCACCAGACACTAAGGTGCGGATTTGGCTAACAAAAGACATCCCCATGCTAACATCATCATATTTCAGAAGAATAAAAATCACAGACCTCCACTCAGCTGTTACTGAGGCTGGAAACACAGAACAGATATGCCATAAGCAGAGACAAGACAAAACCAACATCCATCTCTTTTCGGTGTTTGCTGTTGTAGTAAGCTTGTCAGTTTTGTTACTTTATCTTTTTTTCAAATTCTGCAACTTTGCAACTTTCCACTATTATCAAATTTGTCATATGAAGTGTGTGAGTAGAAACAGACATTTTGAGTCACAATAACAAATATACATCTCCTTGTGTGATTTATTTTGACGTGTTTACATTACCACCTTCCTGTTAAATCGCAGTTTTGAAGAAAATGTCAGATGTGACACCAGACATCATTAAAAGGAAAATATAATTATACCTACAGAGAATAACTGAATATGGGTAACTAAAAAGTCCATCTACTTTTTAATGTCCCTGGACATAGCAGCTGACAAAATCCGAAATTTTGAAAGTGACTTCTAACGATAAAGACACGAACATTTAATCTGCTCCAAAGCTAATTACTATTGTATCAAGATGTTTCTTCCATCATGAACCATTAAGTGAGACCTGTTTTAAAGAGCCATTTAATGCAACACTGCCACATGTAGACCAGTGTTTCCACTGAAAAGAATATAAAGAAATAAATACAATGAGCTCCTGAGATACGGCTACTAACTTGTAGCTTGTATTTTATGTTACAGCCCAGAGAGACACAGGGATATAGAAAATTCCACACTAACTGAAAATGGTGGCCCTTCTGCCTGGTGCTGCAAAGAGAAATATGTAAGGAATCCTGCTGTGGACCACACCTTATAGTTTCTCAATGAACTTGATAGGAAAATGAGGGCAGGATTACTGTTTGTACATGTGAAAAGTAATCTGCAACTGTCAAAAGTTTAAACTATTACTAGAAAACAATTTATGTGGGTTTTACTCCTTTGGAAAAAATCAAACATCAATAGAAATGATTTAGACGTGTGTATCTTGGTCATCAACAGCATCCACTGGTAGTATTTTACCTTTCCAACAAGGGCTAAACTCCAGGCAGAAATCAATAAGGTTAATGCTAAGGCTGTGCATATCAACAGCTACAGCTTTCTAGGGCTAACACACTTTAATCATGCAAACAGATTTTGCTTTAAAAAATGGATTTTTAGAAACCTTGTGCTCACTAGGAGTCATTTTCATCTATCAAAGCGATAGGGATTTCTTGGGAATTTCTGTACGCACATATTAATCACCTGCTAGTCCATATGTTTGCAGCAGCCACATGCTGAAATTCACTCACAAATTTCCTTTGATTAAAAAAAGTCACAGCCGTTTCTCAGAAATCTGTTTTTCTGGAAAGACAAAATTGGTCTGCTTCACTTAGTTCAACAGAGCCTCTGTATTTACAAGGACACTGAACCATCATTCCACAGAAGCTGATGGAGCAAAATCTCTTTGCAAACCAGCTTTAAGTTTTAGTGGATTTAGAACAGGCTTGAAAAGACATTTCTGTACCAGAATACAAGATCTCAAGAGCCAAAGACTATGATGTGTCCCCACATGCCTATGAAGGAATGTATTTTCAAGTCTCTCTTGTGTTGAAAATTGAGCCTGGATATTTTTGTACCTACATTCTCTACCTGTGCAAGTAGATAATCTCAATGGAAATACAGCAATAATTTTAAGCAATGCAACAAAATGAGCCTTGCCATTATTACCCACAGCTCTACCACATTATGGGAATTCTCTGTAACCCAAAGATGAAAAGATATTAATGCTGCATGACGATATATATTCTTTCTACTTTGTTGCTAGACATTTTTATGACTCATTTGCTGAGGTCTTCTCGGGGAACAAGATTCTGGGCTCCTCTCAGTTGCTATAAGTCACTGCATGGAGAAAAGAAGTTAAAGCTGTGTTATTTTCCATCCTCCTTTTGGGGCCAATAACATGAGTAAGCTGACCAGAGCACTAAGGCAAGTGATTTCTGTCATAGCAATGGTTATCAGCTGCAATCCCACAGAATTAACCAGCCCGGGAGGCCCTGGTCTGCTCGCACAGACCCCTTCTCTGATGAAGGGAGCAGCCAAAGGATGAGGAGTTGCTACAGCGCCTGTGAAAGACTGCGTGAAGCAGCGAGGTGCAATTACAGCATCAGCCTGGTGGCAAAGTGCACACACTGCTGCTAAAGAAACACAGCTGAAATGGAGGGATTCGCTGTCCCTGTGTCGATGCTGCCACAGAAGAGAGGTTTCATCTGTGTTCTGTTCACGATGGGCAGATACCCACATCATACAACGCGTTCAAACAGTGGCAACTTTGCAGAAACTTTCAGGCAGTGAGTCAGTTGTACAGGGACCACCTCAGCAGTGCCCCAGATGTATCCAGAAAAAAAAGGTAGAAATAGTGTCATGCAATGTGATTAAATTCTGCTGCTTTTGCCTTAAATAACCCAAGTACTGTCCTCAGCACTTTGTATTCCTTTTTTCATTAAAAGGAAATTAATCTCAAAGTCCCAAGTAAACCATATTTGAAAGGTAGGTAGTGGTTTTGCACCCAAACCCATAGTTCCATATTAAAATCATGTACATCTTTTAAACAGACATACATTTGAAAGGTAGGTAGTGGTTTTGCACCCAAAGAACCCATAGTTCCGTATTAAAATCATGTACATCTTTTAAACAGACATATTCAGAGATCTCTGAGAAGAGCTGACCACCTGTCAGGAATAAGAAGAAATCCCTCCAGATCTTGTTTTGGACAGGAGGCTGCGTTAACCACCTGCCTGTACATATGTCTATAGGGACATTTGGGACCAGCTCAGTATGACCTCCGTGTTCTTTTAGATTTATTTTAACAGCCAATATGTTATGTTAAAACAAAACTGTCCCTGTGGCATCATCCATCAGAGAGAATACCTGCAGCATAAAGAACAGGCCTTCATGGGGGAAAACACACAATTCTTTTCAAAGTTGCCAATATTCTTGATTTTTTTATCCAAATAATAGTTGGGATTTTCTCTGGGTAAAAGTTAGGTGCAATTAGAATGGGTATGATCTTTACAAAGTTTAAAATAGGGTTTGGATGTGAAGTTAAATCAAGACTGACATAGGAAGAAAATCACGAATTATTACGTTGCTCTCATTTTTGGTACAAAAGAGAAGAATCTCCTGGTTTTAAGATAGGGATGTTAAGATGTAAGAAACTTCCTGTGATGAAAGATGTTTGATAAGGGGACATCTAAACAAGATTTGTGGGACATTTTGGCTCTCCTTTGCCTGTAAGCTTCCAAAATGTTTCTGGGCATATTTTTTTATCACATCAATAATAAGAATTACAGAATCAAGTTAGGATAAAAAGATTTACACCTCAATCGCACACAGCTTTCCTGTTCACAGCACTTTTATGAGAGTTCCGATGACAGCAAACCCATAATAATGAAATAATTTTCTATTAAAATTATAATAAAGTGCACTGCGCAATGTCATTGTAGAACAAAGATGTTCTTAAAGTTTCCACTACTCTATTAATTTCAGTATTGTTAACTCTAATACTGATAAAGTTATTTTAAATGTCAGTAGTTAAGTATTTCACAATTAAAATACTAAGAAATGTGATGAGACTCATTATAAATACCTAATGTTATAAATATGGATAACATCAGGCACGTGCAAAAATTCTTCAAATTAAAACACATTTGTGTTTAGTAGGTCACATGGAACATCTTGAGCATGAATAAGTGCAGTTTTGACAAACTAATTTAGCTTTGCTCTTTTGTTTTTTAACCCAAACAAAAACCCCAGCAAAAATAAGAGAATTACTTTTTGTGTAACTCTCTACTGATTACTGAAATGGCAGTGACAATTCCATCTCATAAAATGGTTTGTCTTTTTTTTTTTACAACAAAAATATTTGTGAACTCATATAAATTGAAAGTTCAGCCAGAAAATTTCAAAATTTTTAATGTGCCATTTCAGTTTTCTACTTGGAAACATTTTACTTCAGAAACTGCCTGTGGTTATTGTTAACTCCCTGCAAGTGGAAGAATTGAAAAGTGGTTCTCATCAGACGTAAAAGTTTTAATCACAATGAAATTTGCAGGAAAAGGTGATTGAAATATTACTATACAAAAAGAAATAAAGAAAAATCCATCCTGAAATAGCTAAATTAATTTCCCTGTAAAGATAGAAAATTGCAAAAAATTCCACAAAATCCAGCAGCCAGCTAAACCTGAGCTGTGAAATTATTACTATTAGGGAGCTTTTTCCCCAATGTCAAACCTAAACCATCTTCACTGCAATTAAACCCCATTATTTCTTTTCCTACACAGAAGTCGTTGCGGGAGAAAGTTCCTTTTTTTAGCTGCTCTTTACATGTTGAAGCTCCCTTCTCCCTTCTTAGAATTAAACACCATCAGCTGTATGTACTACTAGATATTTCTCTTTAAGCTGAGAATAAAATCTGTCCTGTTGTCTGAAAATAAAGCCAGATTCACGTTGCACGAAGCCTCCTGAATGATGAAGGTGGCAGGGCATATGCTGCTTTGTCTTTTCCCGTTGCTGCTGTTAGGAGAATTAAGAGCAGGAAAGGGACAGGAAAGAAATTACTAGACGAGTAACATCATGAGAAGAAAACAGCCTTTGGACCCTTCTGGATCCAAAGGTTTCTCACCCAGTTGTTACTAAAAATGTATGTGCTAAGCATATAGGGGATTTTTTTCAGTAAATCTTACTTACATGAGCCTGAATCCTGCAGTCAGACTTGTTCTGTAATCACATTGCAAGAGTAGGACCATGGCCATCACCCAGACCAGCAGCGTCAAAAACCTGCAAAAGTTGTCAGGTATATGCAAAACTCTTAGTAGACCACAAAACCATTAAACTATTCCTTGCTGGCTTTTCTCTGTAGCTTTATGTCTTAATACACACTTTCTTACTGCAGTCTGCAGGGAGCATAGGGAACAGCAATGGGGCTTCAGCCTCATTTAAGGGTCTTGGTACGTGGCTAGAGATTGCCTGAACCATTTGTTTGCTTTGATGCACTTCAGATGCCTGTGCAACATAAAGAGCACTCAGAATGAATGAACAGTCCCTGTGTGAACTGCATTGCATTATACAGGTTTACCTATACATGTACACAAACATCTAGAAGCTGAATTGTACAGGTGGACTCATCAGAATTTTTCCTGTAATTAATTAGATGCTGCTTCTTATTCCTAGACCTCAATGAACTGTTTCAATTATTTGCTGCAGACTCATATCAACAAAAGAGCTGCAAATAATTGCAAAATACAATACAGCATAGATTCATTTGGTATATACTCTCAAGATATCTGAAACTGTTGCTTGTTCTGTGCCCTTTGAAGTAGGAATCATTTTTACACTACCTATTTCTGCAGCCTTGCGACTCCAACTGGTTATTCAAACACAAAAGAGAAGCTGTACTTTTTTTAATCTGATAAAACAGCCACCACTCAGCCTTTGAGGTTTCTTGCCACTTTAAAGCCTTCATCAACAGTAGAACAACTGTCTTAAAATACCTGCTTTAGCATCAGATTCCTCCAAATTGTGCTATGTTGGTCATATATAGTCCAGACTGATGGATCTGCAGCCCATCAGCCCAGCAAATGCCAATTTAACAGGAAGTCACTCAATAATTTCAGTAAATTTTAGAGGAAACTCTAGCTAATGTATTTTGATATGTTGGACAGGTAGCAATGAATCAGCATGTAGAAACGGCAGCTTAATGATCAGGAATCACGGAAAGTGAGGAGTTAGCTCTAGCTAGTCAGATTGTGGACAGCGGGGAATAATAGCAATCTGAAAATAGTCTAAACAAAAGAAATTTGGAAAGCATTAAAAAAAAAAAGTTACTAAATGGCATCCATAAACTATGCTAATTCTGCAACAGGAGTGATCCAGCAGGGCTGAACATATACATAGCATTTAGTTAACCAGCTGTACATTTAAAGTATAGCAGCTTGGAGTATTAGACTCTAATACTTTTATAGATACCTGGATGGGACTTCTGTTGCGGGGAAAATGACAGGAAGAAACCCAACATTTTTCAAATAACTAAATTTAGTTATTTCAGAAGATTCAAATCATTAATCTGACATTAAAATTGCCTTTTAGTTATTTACTCCAAGACTCTTGGAAAATGTAAGAGAAATGAAAACAATTAAAACTTCTACACTACACACTTGATTTAAACCCAAGTTTTTTCACCTGAAGTCCCTTAAATCAACAGAGTTAATTGCTTAGCTGAGGCCACCTTCACTCTGGAAACCCACAGAATGTCTGCAAGGAGACCTATCCATTCTCAGCATGCTTTAGGCTCTCCAGGATACAATATATCACATAAAATAAGGACTGAAAGACAGAAACGAACAGCCTTTGCCAGCTGACCAAAGGATCTGTCTGGGTCAGCACCGCTGCCTTGTTCCAAAGCAAAGTCACGCAGGTAATCTTAAATCATCATGGTTAACTATTTTGCCTATAGTGAGAAAGGTCTTTCCCACTGCTGCTGAAGTTATCACATTTTAAATAAGCAACTAAATATTTCTCTGAATATGTCTCTGAATCCACACATCTTATATCTCATGCTTGTTTCCTCATCTATAGAGTGACTCTTTGCAGAAACAGTTTAAAATTTGCCAGAGTTGAGCAGCTCCACCAGCAAGCCTAACCAAAACTATCTGCTTGCGCTGCAGCTGTGGAGACAGCGGTGAAGACATTTGCATTAGGTGCAGCACAGCCATGTTCGTACTCGTTGGCAAACTCAAGCAAGGCACAGAATTGATCTCACATATCCATCCCAGGTGGTTACTGGCAGCCTACCAGGACCATGACAGTTGCTTCCTTGATGAGTGTGGTGGGTTGACCCTAGCCGGACACCAGGTGCCCACCAAAGCCGCTGTGGGACAGCGCTGTCAGCTGGACAGGGGAGACAAAAAAGTCTCCTGGGCTGAGGTAAGAACAGGGAGACATCACTCACCAATTACTGTCATGGGCAAAACTTGGGGAAATTAATGTATTACTAGTCAAATCAGAATATATTACCAGTCAAATCAGAATAGGATAATAACTAAAAAGAAATCTTAAAACACCTTCTGCCCACCCCTCCTTCCTTCTCAGGCTCAACTTCACTCCTGATTTCATAGAATCACAGAATCATAGAATCGCTTTGGTTGGAAAAGACCTTTGAGATCATCGAGTCCAACCTTTAACCTAACCCCGACATCCCACCACTAAACCATGTCCCTAAGCACCTCATCTAGCCTTCTTTTAAATACCTCCAAGGATGGGGACTCTACCACCTCCCTGGGCAGCCCATTCCAGAGCCTGACAACCCTTTCAGTGAAGAAGTTTTTCCTAATATCTAACCTAAACCTGCCCTGGCGCACCTTCAAACCATTCCCCCTCGTCCTATCATCTGTTACCAGGGAGAAGAGGCCGACCCCCACCTCACTACAGCCTCCTTCCAGGTAGCTGTAGAGGGCGATAAGGTCTCCCCTCAGCCTCCTCTTCTCCAGACTAAACAACCCCAGTTCCCTCAGCTGTTCCTCGTATGACTTGTGCTCCAGACCCCTCACCAGCTTGGTTGCTCACCTCTGGACATGCTCCAGCAATGCAACATCTTTCTTGTAGTGAGGGGCCCAAAACTGAACACAGTATTCGAGGTGCGGCCTCACCAGCACCGAGTACAGGGGCACGATGACTTCCCTTGTCCTGCTGGTCACACTATTCCTGATACAGGCCAGGATGCCATTCTCTACCTCCTCCCTCCAAGCAGTGCAGGGGGACAGGGAATGGGGTTGAGGTCAGTCCATCCCATGCTGTCTCTGCTGCTCCTTCCTCCCCAGGGGAGGGCTCCTCACACCCTGCCCCTGCTCCAGCATGGGGTCCCTCTCACGGCAGACAGTCCCCCACGCACTCCTCCAGCCTGGGTCATTCCCACAGGCTGCAGTTCTTCACAAACTGCTCCAGCGGGGGTCCCTTCCACAGGGTGCAGTCCTTCAGGAGCAGACGGCTACACGCGGGGAGCCTGGGCTTCCCAGGGGGTCACAGCCTCCTTTGGTCACATCCCCCTGCCTCGGCGTGGGGTCCTCCCCAGACTGCAGGTGGGGATCTGCTCCCCCGTGGGGCTCCCTGGGCTGCAGGGGCACAGCCTGCCCCACCATGGGCTGCCCCAGGGGCTGAGGGGGAATCTCTGCTCCGGCGCCTGGAGCCCCTCCTGCCCTCCTGCTGCCCTGGCCTGGGGGGCTGCATGGCTGTTTTCTCTCACATCCTCTCACTTCTCTCCCTCTCACTGCATTCCACAGTATTTTCCCCCCTTATTAAATACATTGTCACAGAGCCGCTACCACCGTCACATCTGGGCTCAGCCTTGGCCAGCAGCGGGTTCAACTGGGAGCTGGCTGGCATGGGCTGTATGGGACACAGGGTAAGCTGCTGCCAGCTTCTCACAGAAGCCACCCCTGCAGCCCTCCTGGTACCAAAACCTTGCCACACAAACCCCATACAATAGGTTAACTAAAAAGTCCATCTTGGACCTCAGAACATTCATTTACAAAACCAGTGTTAAAATTTCTCTATTTCATGGAAGTTTGAGGTTCAACAAACTCACCTTTTTTGATAAAATAAACTTTTTTAAATGGAAAAGGCATTTAATACTGATGCCCTAGAGACTTATCCGTTGCTAGTGTATCGTCCTTGGAGGACAAGTCAGGATTTAATTCTGTCACACCTTAGGGCTTCCCATAATCTTCTAAATAGTTAACTTTCATAATTTAGTCTTAGAACATTATCAGCTTTCTCTGCCAAAGGCCTATTGACATTTCTATTATCTATATGATCCTTAGGCATCATTAGCAGTAAGTCCACCCTGTGATTTCAGTTAAAGTTGAAGGACACTGCAAACTGCGCTCTCATTTCTGGACTGCATGAATTAAACCATGGTAAATAGTAATAAATTTAGTGAAAGACAGCTGATTTTACATATAATATTTTCACACAAGTGTTTCATAATCGAAAAAGAGGCATTAAGCTAAAAAGCATTAATTTACCAAAACAAATTGAACATGAAATTGTTCTGCTTTGAAGAATGCAGGCATATTTACTGAATAATAAAATGTTTTAATTACCTTTACGTTATTTGTGTATATTTGTTCTGTTTGAACTGGTAGTTGTAGTATATTGTCTGGAAGTCAGCATCTTTCCAGGCTTGCATTTGCCTGTAATATGCATTGGTTTTAAGATTTAATACAAGAAATCCAATCAAATTGCTACTTTAAAATTTCTTGTCTGATACGTATTTTCATGCAGCTGTAAATGCCTTAGCATTAGTCTTAAAAATCAAGACCGCTTACTTCAGCAGGCCTGTTGTGGTGTACAGAGCAGGGTCTAGCTAGACCGTGTCTTGTGCACCTTCCTAATCTCACTTTGTGTGATGGCAAAAGTCCCACACTGAAGATTTGCGCAGTTTGTTCACCTCCTTCGGAGTTAACATTTTCCTTTCCTCTCTCAAGGTGGAGAAGG
This sequence comes from Egretta garzetta, assembly GCF_000687185.1. Taxonomy (NCBI): domain Eukaryota; kingdom Metazoa; phylum Chordata; class Aves; order Pelecaniformes; family Ardeidae; genus Egretta; species Egretta garzetta. The sequence continues at coordinate 108,605 of NW_009258563.1, forward strand.
AGAAACAAAATCAACCAAAGGGAAAACTGAAAATGCTGGATGGTTAAAGACAGATCCATAAGACATCTAGTAGATTAAGGAAGACAGACAAAATGGAAGGCAGGGCAAAATCCTCCTCACAGCCATCTCCAGGCAGTTAATTTTCAGTTCCACCCTTGGGAAAGACTATCAGAAATTGTAACGGATGAGAGGAGGGAGGGGGAGCCAGACCATCCATAACCTATGTCCAGACCAATCTTCATCTTCAGGCCTGGGGGAAGCGTGAGAACAGGGGGAAGCATTGGAGCAGCCCGGCAGCAGCTCCACTTACCTGAGAGCAGCCCCCTTGTATATGATAATACTTCTTCTTATTAACTAACAAAGGAGGTCTACTGTGCATTAGGATAATGCTTTCCGAGCTATTAGGGTACCTCCAGCATTTTAGCATATCCACAATTCAGTTCACTTACATCAAGCAAACTGGCTGAGAACAAGTTTTCTCTGCTTGCATTTCCACAACTCCTTTAAAACAAGCAAACAAAGAAGCAAACACCCTTAACAGAGTAACAGAGTTAGGTTTAGTCTTGTCAAAAATTTTGGTCCACAGATGTAATTGTTCAGTAATAATATATAAAGTTTAGCCTAAACCTTAAGTTCGGGCAAAATTCAGGTATTTATATCTTACCTCTGAGGGAGAACTATTTATCTAAGGTTGTACTCATTCAGTGAAAATTAATCATGTTTGTGAAAAGATATAGAAGTTTATAGTTTTACTGTGTTTTCACAATAAGGTGGTCTTAAAGAGAAAAGTTTTCCACAAGAAAAATTATGCCTACCATAATCCTCCCACATCTTTGTAATATATTTGTACTAAATGAGCAGCTCATCCATCAGGATGAAGTACTCAAATCCCTTAAATACCATTGTGCTAATTTAGTGCTATCATTTGATTAATACTCAGTGCCTCCAGTTCTCCAAAATAAGGGTTTTTTTTTCTCTTTTTATTACTTTAACATACGTTTCGGGAATCATACTTAACAACCTGTCATCTTTTTGCCGAGAGATCTAGCAGTATAAAATGGACTTACCCAGAAAGTTAAAACGTTCATATTTCAACCATCAGGTAAAGAAAGGGAAAGACAGTTTCTAAATGAAGCAGCAGAGAATAGTAAAACCCCACAACTTTAAACACAGTACAGATGAATTTAAACTGTTCAACTAAATGCACAAATTACCTGTTTTGGTAATGCCCCAATGAATTCCCAGGCAGCACAGTAGATCTTCTATTTATTTCAATCCTGTCATGGCATACCTGTACGGATTGTATACTGGGAACAGCTAATACCAGCAGTAAATATAGCAGTAAATAGATTAGGATCAATTGGTATCTGTTTTATAAAAAAATGTTTTATAATGTGCCTCACATCTGCAGCAGAGGGCTAGAGATTAGGTAGAATCAAGATTTATGGGTAGATAAGAGGCTGACATCAATAACTCTACTGATGAGAAACTTTCTGATAAAAGTATTAAGCTATTTTTTTGGTAACAATTTTAACTTTTCATTGAAGCATGTTCATTTCAACAAGGCTTTTTTAGAAGGCCTCAGGACAGATGGTTGGAGTAGCAGGAGCCCAAGTTCAGTGTCCATAGGATGCAAATGAGACACAGAGGATTCACAGGTAAGTACCTGTGACAAGTTCAAAGTGAGGCCCTAAATCTGAGTCTCCCATATCCCATGGGATTACTCTGACTACGGCACTATCAACTATTCTGACAAGAGGTTAGAGGACTTCTGCCTTAAAGATAAATTTAAAAATTTATCACAAGACCTTTGATGCTGATGCAAGATAAAACCAAATTGAAAAATCTCAAACTGTTTCATCTGGGTCTGGCTGGGATGGAGTTAACTTCCTTTACAGCAGCCTGTATTGTGCTGTGTTTTGGATCTGTGACTAAACCAGCGTTGATAATGCACCAGAGTTTTGGCTATTGCTGAGCAGTGCTTGCACAGCGTCAAGGCATTCTCTGTTTTTCACTCTGTCCCTCCAAGTGACTAGGCTGGGGCTGGGTGAGAGGCTGGTAGGTGGCACAGCCAAGACTGCCCTCCCAAACCAGCCACAGGAATATTCCATATTCACTTATTCAACTGTCCTTGGCTCTCTGGGAGTGGGGAGTGACCAAGCAACTGTGCAGGTACTTCGCCACTGGCCGGGCTCAGCCCATCACAATTTTTTCTAACAACATTCACTGAGCGTCTAAGTTAGTGATTAAGTTCCAAATTTACCAGCTGATTAAAAAAGAAGCCATAACTTGGCAGTCGAGGCAGAAGTGTGTTCAGTTAAATTCCTAGCTCTGTCCCAGGCTTCCTCTGCGGCCTTGGACAAGTCACTGAATTTCTGCTGTCCTTGAGAACTCACTGAATTTCTGCTTCACTCCCTTACCTGTTAGCCAGAGATAACAACACTCCCTAGTATGTTCTTCTGCCACATCTAAGTTACAGCCAAGCCCCCAGAAGGGTGTAGGGCATGGTGCAGTACCAGACCAAAGACAAGCAAGGGATCAGAAGCCCAAGCAGCAGGGTCAGCAATACCATCTAAAACTGAGGACAAGCAGTGGAAGTGCATTTCCCTTTAACGATCATTAAAAATGCCTTCATAATACCACACGCACATGTATCTGTCTACGCACACATCAAGTACACATGATACTCTATAGAGTCGTTCTGCATACGTAATTCAAACACGGGGCCATCCCCGCTAGTACATTTTGTTGCAGACTTGCATACGTGATCTAAAGAGGGTTTTACCTGTGCTGTTGGCTATGGGCAGTATTCATAGGTTGTTGCACAGTTCTCTATGCAGCCAACGTGTGGCCATGTCATCCCCATTAGGAGGTTTTTTTCCTAAGTTTTTTTCTTCCCATCCTTTGAGACACAGAGTTTCCCTCAATCCTTTAAACTAAAGAGTTTTCCACCAACGGGAGGTTTCTATTTTTACCAAAACTTAATGTCAGCAGCAGCACTAAGCCATGTATTGCTTTTTTCATGCTCTAGAACTGTTTTCCCTCCTGTTTGCATTCAAATTAATCAGTAAGTGGTCACCTAAGCTTACAGCCATACAGCCTCCAGCTTCATTTTATAACAGATCCCATGGAGATCAGAAAATATCGTGGTAATTTGATTATGAGTGCTTGAGCAGACTAACATCTACTGCAAAGATTTCACATGTTCTCTTACTGCAAACACGACAGCTAAGCAGGCTCATCTTCAGCTTTGTACCCGTGTGTTGACTTTCCCTGGCTGTTTGTTCTTTAGCTGGTAATTGTGCACATATGGCTAACATGAAAGAGGCAGCTGAATACAAGAGCTAATCTGGACTTCAGGCTCTCCCCAAAACTAATTTTAGAAAGACAGGTAATAAACTGGACTTGTGTAGTTCATTAACCACCCCTCTAGGACTGATTGAATACATCACTGTCAAGTCTAGTAACCTTGGACACGAAGACAGTATCACGCTAAGATTAATGAAAATACTGAATGTTAAATATGAAACAAGACCAGAGTTTTCAAAGCCAAAACTTTTTATTGCTGAGGTGTTAAAATGCTAATGGGTTATTTTTATGCAAGTAGCTTGTATGAAGCATGGGAGATTTGATAGACACTTTGAGCAATTGCAGTAATAAGACAGCAGCATGAGCAGGGTCCCCGGCATACAAGGCTCTGGAAGAGGTGGCATGCGACTGTCCGCTGCTGCCACTGTCTTTGACCTTATTTATTTTTATTCTGATTTTAAATTGAGAACTCTGCCCTCATTTTCCATGCAGCCTCCTTGTCCTTGCCTTGAAATTAGGACTTGATTAAATAAGAACTGTTTTACTGTTGTTTGTCAAATTCATTTTTATTTGCCTTTTTTTAATTTTCTGGTTGACAGGCATAGTCTCTGATAAATCAACTAATTCAGTAATATCTCTAACGGCTAACAGTTCTCTCTTGCTGCTTATTTTGATGAGGAGCGTTCTCCATTCCAGAATACCTTCTGAAAACCAGAAAAAACCCACATTACTGGGTTTATACTTTTTATTTACCTAAAATATTATCTTTAATAAACTAGAGCTTTTATACCTTTTAATGATATGCCTTATATAAACACCACCACAACCACCCTTGGAAGAATACAAAATATCATGAAGTAAATAATAAACAGAACGTGAGAGTAAATAAACAAAAAGAAGAGCAAAAAACCCAGCATGTTTGTTTGTCTCACCTTAGGAAACATTAATTCTGATGACTTTATTTTAACATATGAACTGGGGGAGAGGGTGAAAATCATTCATAATAGAATTAGACTTATGAAAATTAGACTTATGAAAATTAGCTAAAAAGCCAAAATCAAATCGTATTTACCTGTCATGGGACAGCTTAACAATTAGGAAGTAGCAACACAGCATTGAAGTGACCTTCTGGGCCATCAAGGGCAACCATCTGTTATTGCAAACAAATGAGTTGCATAGTCCCTGCCAGAAAATTATTAAGCTACCTTTTTTGTTGATTTTGCGCAGTTAAAATTTGAATGCCCAGTTGCCTCCACCCTACTGCTTCAGTGGCCACATGTCAAATCTATTGCAGAAAGCTTTTCTTTCTTTGCCCATGCATTAATGCACTGTGTGAATCACAGAGGGGAAACACTGCTGCACAGAGCACCTTGATGGGCATTGTCCGAACCACAGGACATTTACTCTCTTCTGTGTAACATCTTGTGATTTTCTCTGTTTGCATGCTTCCTAACATGTACTGGTCTGCCATTATAAAACTCATTTTCAGTGGGAGAGAAACAGCTGAGGAAGAATAGATTTTGATGGTAGCATGGATAATCAGAATTACTGTAAGAGAAAAAATTGTGGTAAACAAAGCTGGCCCTTTTTCTTTTTAAGTGATCTTTGTGTTAGAACATAAAACTATATTATCTCTCTTAAAAACCCCTCCTAGTATTCAAGCACCACATTTTATGGCTAGTTCAGTGAAGTCTCCATGTCAGCCTGTAAAGAAACTAATTCTGGGACATACATTTGACAGATAGAAAAGTCACACCAAGTAGGAAGCAAACTATGCGCCAAAGAGCTACTAAAGCAAAATAAAAGTTCATTCAAAACATAGATGTAGACACACAAAGAAAAATCTGGACTAGCACTTAAGAGTTTTGCAGTGCTATTTAGCATGAAAGTATTAAATACTATTCAGTAATGTGCAGACCCAAAAGGCAGAATATTGAAAATTTTCCCTCAGTTTCACATCAAATCCATTGACAATTACTTTGTGAACTGCTGCAGTTTTTCAAAAACCTGTTTGTTCTAGGTGATACTTTCCTTGTTTGCCTCAGAAAATACAATGAAGAACATCAAAAGCATTGGTGAGGTCAAAAGTAATTCCAACTGTTACCTTCCCTTCCCCTTTTATCCACCATTAGGACTGTTACCCTATCCTACAAAAGTAATAATTTTTAGTTAATTTAAAGATATTTAAGTACCCCATATCCTTTAACTGGTTATAAATGCACATAGTTTGTATCTTTCTAAGTAGGAAAATACTGTTGCCTTCTCTCTACCCATCTCTCAGCTATTACCTTCCACCTAAAATCCAGCCACCATTGCTTCTCTTACCATGTCCTTCCAGTGGCTTTACCTCTAGCCAGACTGGTAATCAAGACTCCAAATTCTCCTTTTTAAATGAAGACACTATTTTAGCACTTCTCCAGTTCTTTAGAAAGCCCCAAAGTCCTTCACGAGTTCCTGATGAAAATTGCTGATGTTTTTTCTACAGTTCCCCATTGACTAAGTGACAAAAATCACTCATGTTCTTCCTGTAGTTCCCCGTCTACTTGAGCATGAGCATCAAGCTCCTACAACCCTACAGAATAATTAGTCAAGGAAGATATTCTCAATTTCTTTTTATCAAGGACTAGGAATATGAAAAAATGAACTGTCATAACCTCAAAACAATTCCAAACCTTCATCATCTTTGCATCTTCTATTAGCAACTCTGTGTTCCCATTAAAATGAGAGGCATAGAATTTCCTTTGCCCTCCTTGTCTTTTCCGCGTATTTAGATAATCTTTTTCTGTTTTGTTTTATGCTATAAAAATGTGAAAATTCCCATCCTCATTGAGCCAAGCACGGAGGAGTGATAACTGAACATAGATGAGGAAGATGTGTGAGCTCTCCTAGCCCATCTTCTTACCAAATTTTTGTTATTTTGGGCTGTTGCCAGGGAAGTTGAACAGAGAACTCAAGTTAGGTCTCCCTTGGGTTCACAGTGGAGAATGGCTCAAGACAGCTTAAGTAAGACCAAAAATGTGCTAAAATGCAGATTAATGGGGGAAATGGGAAAAGCAGAATTAATACTTAGGCTCATTGTATAAAGAGGAGCAATAAAACACTGGATATGGAAGCTACCAGAGACCTCTGTGCATCCAGGCATTAGCCCAGGAAGCTGAGACTTGCCTGTTTTGCTGGCAGTGCCGACCTGTTGCAGTAGAGACATCAAAACAGATGAACAAAAACCCAGCTGCACTTGGAGGAACTGTGAAAACAACCAACAGAGGCAGCAAAGAAGCAGTTTGACCAGGGGACTATTTTCTAAGGGATGTGATCACACTGGGATTCATTTTAAAATTTTAATGATTAATTAAATTTAAATTAAAAAACACCCCACCAAGTTAGATTTTCCTTATTCTGTCCCCTCTCTCCATATAGCATTAGCAGAACAGGGCGACTGCAATCACTGCTGTGTCAGGTTTTTAACGCTACTGAAACAACCGAAAAGGATCTCGAATAACTTTTAAATACAGCTACTGAGATCTTGCATTTTCCTCCCTGACCAGCAGAGATTTGACAGCAGTTTCTGTGCAGAGGCAATAAAAGCAAGCTAAATAAAACAAGCAGATAAAAACATTACATCCCCCTCCCATCAAATATCAATTTCCAAAAAAAGTTTTTTAAAAAGCATATTTATCAATTTTGTGCTATTCCAAAAGAGTATTTTCAACTTGATAAAGTTTCATTAGCTTGAATTCACTCTTTTTTTTACCTTAGAAGAGAAGTTTTAGAGGAAACAGGTCTCTGAAGGAAGAACTGATAAAACAGGTAAGTCATAATAACTGAAAGATGTTACATGAAATTGTAAACAAGGTAACTGAAAGGTGTTAAGTTGAATGTGGACAGTAAATGTTTCCCCCATTTAAATTTCACTTCTGTATTTGTGTAACAGACTTATAGGTAAAAAAAAGTTTTTCCTTATATAGGTAACAACCTTCATCCACATGGTCACACATCAGAGCTAAGTTTTTCCAATTCCCTTGCGAATATCCTCCAGACAACCTTCCTTCGCCAGCCTGCAGGACAGAGCAGTTGCCTCCTCTCACACCTTCGCCTCCAAACTTGAGTTGGTGATTGCTGCGTGCCCAGTTCTGGGCTCCCCCGTTCAAGAAAGATGAGGAACTCCTAGAGAGAGTCCAGAGGAAGGCAACAAAGATGATGAGGGGACTGGAGCATCTCCCCTACGAGGAAAGGCTGAGAGAGTTGGGCTTGTTCAGCCTGAAGAAGAGAAGACTGAGAGGGGACCTCATCAACATGTACAAATATTTTAAGGGTGGATGTCACGAGGACGGAGCCAGACTCTTTGCAGTGGTGCCCAGCGGTAGGACAAGGGGCAATGGGTACAAACTGAGACATAAGAGGGTCGAGTTGAATATGAGGAAAAACTTCTTTACTTTGAGGGTGACGGAGCACTGGAACAGGCTGCCCAGGGGGCCTGTGGAGTCTCCTTCTCTGGAGATATTCAAAGCCCGCCTGGATGAAGTCCTGTGTAACATGCTCTAGGAGAACCTGCTTTAGCAGGGGGGTTGGACTAGATGATCTCCTGAGGTCCCTTCCAACCCTTGCCATTCTGTGATTCTGTGTTTGACTTGCACAGCGTTACCAGCAGCAAGCAGCTCTGAGTCATTTTCTAATACCCATAGCAGTACACCTGTAAAAAGAAAATCAACAACTAAATAAAAATGTAAAAAAGTAACTCACCAGTCACTCACAATTAAGACACAAATTAAGAGGGCCAGAAATTCCAGAGCTGTTCTATGTACTAGCTCTACAGTTAAAAATAAGCATTCCCAAAACAGCCTACTTGCAGCAAGAACATCAGAGAAAGCTGCTTTTGATGGACTACAAGTGCTAAAGCAGAAAAGACTGTTCAACAGCAAAAACCTTTAATAGCAGCATTTTGAAGAGAAAACATCAATTTCAGGAATGGTGATGGTCTGTGTGCATTGCTCCCTCTAGTGTAAAAAACACAAAATTGCAATCACAAACATTCAAAAAAATCACTGAGTTTGGTAACAAACTTTTAAAAAAAAAAAAGTCACTCTATCTCACATTTTAATACCAAAGACAACAAATTTTAGCCTAGTTTCAGCTTCTGGTCTGGGATTCTCACACTATATTAGCAGGAAATGTTCGTACCAGAATGGAGTAATGAACATGGAAAGCTACACCCTGTGTGTGCTGCTGTTAACCCTCCCCGAATCAGTAAGATACAAAGGGGTGTTCCCTGCCTCCCCCCTCCCCCCCCACGCCAAAGTACTGATTTCCACTCTATGATTATGTCACAGTTATTGGTCTAAAACATAGCGAAGCACATTCGATATGCACATATTCAGCTGACTACTGGATCTGGTTAGGCCCTGGAAATTGGAAATGAAGCTGGTTTGGAGCTTGGGCTTCCTTTCCTGAACAGGTATGGGGTCCCTTAAAAGCACACAAGTCACACTGCAGACTGACAAGTCTGCGAAACTATTTTAGACTTTAACCCAATCTGAAAAGCCACTGGATAATCCTCAAATTCAGCATAAGAGAGTGTAACACTGCTGCACCCTCCTCTCAGACAGCATCTGGGAGGGATTCCTGGGGCAGTTTCTGTCACGCACACAAAAGAAAAACAGTGTCGCCTTACATGCTAGTTATATTGAAAGAATATGCAGAGTGGTTCATTAGGATGCTTAACAGGCTTCTTTTAATCAGTAAAGTTTTCCAGCTCAGCATTCTCTTAACTGCATGCAGACACCTGTAAGATCAAGGCAGCAAATTTACATCCTCCAAGAACTGATGGAGCTGTCTCTGATAAGAGCCAGAAAAAGAAACTGGGAAGTCTGAGCAGAACTCAAACTAAAGCTTTTACTGACAACGTGATTAAATAATTTGTTATAGAATAATGAAATGCCCTACTTTTGTTTTCAAAAAAGGAGCTCTTTTTTCCCCCTCCTAGGTTCCTACCCTCAGAAGCAGTTGAGAACTAGGAAGCCTTCTAATGCAACTGTGTGTATACTTTTTTTTTACCGGGACTTCATGCTTTACAGGTATCAAAATTCTTACCTTACAAGTATCAAATTATCAACTTCCTACTCCTACTGTAACTGCAATTTCAGCTTTCTAAGGTCTGACAACCAAAAAATCATTTTCTTTGCTTGCCAGAATGAGGCTGTCAATCATTATCCAGTTTCATACACGCCAAGTTCGAGTATATTTGGTGGAACAAGGCTGAAATACAATCTGATGAAGGCTATTTTTTTTGAAGACTCTTAACAGGCAGTCCTAACAGATCACAAGCGGTTCTACTGTCTCAATATTGCACAAATCAAGCTCCGTTCCCTTCAAAGATGAGCATGGTCATATGGCAGATCCTTTAAGTCATTACACACAAGTTCTATTTATGGCAAACCACCAAACTTTTATTTTTCTACCTGACATGGCTCTTGCTTCCACCACAGCAGTGCACCTCAACGACAGCCCTTGCAGGATACCTGCTATCGCTACTCCCCCTAAAGCTGTGTTTACTGTCAAGACTGAGAAAACCATTTGCTTGATCATTTGTGAAACAAATCCAACTGATCTTTGTAATTATTAGAGTCCGTTACAGGCAACTGGCCTCGGCTAGCGTAGCACAACCAGAACACCTACCACGCAGAGGGCTCAGGAAGGACGATGCTGCATGCCACAGCAAGAAAACAACCAGGTTCTTGAGCCAGCGGCTCTGTAACAGCTCGGTCATGGGGTAAGAAAATGGGCACTACAGCAAAATCTCAGGGGCTAAATTCAGGACAAAATTAACAGTTGAGAAAGAAATTTTATTTCAAGCTTCTAAGGGGGTATTACAAACAATAGAGAATAAAAACATTAAAAACTATTTAAAAAGTAATTGTCCCTTTAAAATAAAGATTCAAGCAGGTTTAACAATGAAGTATGCTATTCAATGAAGTTTTAAAAAAAGATTTTAAAAGTATTGGTTTTGCTGTATTTGCTAATCCTTTATAAAAAAGCTGGGCATAAATACTTCGTGCATTCATATGCATTATTTGGTGTTTCATATTATATAACTTGGTACAGTATTTAAGATATCACTGCAAAAGAGTTCAAACACAGTGCATTTATAAATAATGGAGTCATTATAAATCACATTGCAAACATACCTTGCCATTTTCATTGTTACAAATTCAGTATCTCAGTGAAGGTAGGAATAAAGTAGCTACAACAATCAATATCTTGACTTTATTTTTTTTCTTTTTAATATAAAAATGCAGTTCTGGAAACCCACCCTCCTTCTTCCCCCTGCCCAAACATAATGCTTTACTTCTTAAAAATAAAAATAAAGTACTAATTCTATATACATCACATGTACCATACAAAAATGTATCCAAAGTTTCTATTGCTACCAAAGTGTTCTAAATTAAAAGTTACATAAATCCCCTCATTGGAAACAGAAGATTACCAGTTACAAAAAAATCAAATTACACACAAACCATCAAGTTATTTTATACAATTTCCAATACATTTTTCTCCCAAAGCAAGTTGTCTTCTCATGTGCCTGTATAAAAATGCATATCAATATATTTGTCAATTTTATTTTTCATTATAAAGCAAATTAATACATTTTCTACAATAAATAAAACACAGGGAGGCACACATATCAACAAAATTAAATCAATGGGAGATAAATGGGATATGGTTTTGAAAGAAATAATGTGCTTGCAGGCTTTAAGCCAGGTTTGTTTAAAACAAAAACAATCTTAAGTTATTTTGGGCAACAATGGAGTGTTTTTGGTGATTTGCAAGTGATGTACATAGTATAATTTTTTTTTTTTGATGTCTTTCTCACAAAGTACCCTCCAAAATAATGCAACTTCCTTTCTTAAAATACATATTTGTAATTGTAAATTTACATCAATCTTAAATATGTGGTACTTTGTGCAAAGAGCAACGATTTACACAAACATTCAGAAGTCTTCTTCAGAAGCTACAGACCAAGGAAGAAATGATACAAGCAGCACCATATTGTATATGATTTAGGCAAACATATATTTGATGCCATTTTGATATTAGGCTTTAATATCCACTAAACACCTTAAGCTGGAAGATGGTGCTTAGGTAACTTAAACTCAGAAGGAAAGAAAGAAAGAAAGGAAAAAAAAAGTAAAAAGCATGAACAAAAAACAACTCCCTCCCCAGTAAAATTATAAACGGAATTAAAGAGCTACTTCTAAAATCAGAATAAGTTAAGTGTTGAATATACATTTATGTACAGCTATGAACACTATGAACAATACATTTTAACAGGTTTAGTGGAAAATCCTCCAAACTACAACACGATAAACTCATTAATCAATATGGCAATGGTGATTTAGAAGAATTGCTCAACTATTTCAAGTTTGCAGAACTCAGCCACTGAATCAACAATTAAGGGGTTTATCTTCAATACATTCTTTTAGACAAAGAGGTTCATTAGTAGAGTTCAAGTCTGTGTGGTATTTTTCATGCCTTGGTAGAATCTCTGTTAGTCAATATCACTGAAGTCACTGACTGGTTCTCCATGGACTCTACTCAGGTGATTCATAGCGCGATCAAAAGCAATTCTTACTGCTTTTCGTATGCTTGAGTTACGGCCTTCCATCATTTTTAACTTGTCTATGGTCTCATCTATCCCAAGGGGAACCATTTTGGATTTGGGAAGCCACTGCCTGTAACAAAAGGTAAAATAAGTATGTTAAATATAGAATAAAATCAAGAAGTCTGTCCAGAAATGTCAGGGTTGCTATACTGTGTTTCTCCTACAGCAGATCAGGTTTACCATCTTAAATAAAGTGATAAAATTCCTTTAACATAGTACTTACTTGCCCTAAGCATTTTTAAAACATGAAACACTAAAGCCTCTTCCACAAAACAAAGAACACATTCCAGTTCAATGGTACTTATTTAATGATTGATACTAAGTATCAACTGGAAAAAAAAAAAAGGCATGAAATACTGATGCAGTTTAGTTTAAGAATAGGCAGCAGCAACTAACAATGCATGTGACTCAAGATTCACTTGACACAGTATTGTTTCTCTTCATTCTTCTATTATTAAAAAGAATTTGCAGATGATGAATTTTTGCCTTATATTTAAGACATCTCAACTTGGTCTTTATGGGGAAAGCTGAACTGCCAAGGAAGTTCTGCTTAGTATGCTTTTACCCTGCAGTATGGAATCCCACTAACTCTGTATTCAGAGTACTTTTCCATTTTAAGCTCCATGAATATCACTAATTGCTGGGCACAGAGAGTTGATAATGAAAAAAGCTCTACACCCCATTTTTCTAGTTAAAGGAAAAGCATTCTAAATATTGGATTAAAAAGTATGAAGTAGATTTACTTCATTTCCATAAATGTTTCTCTTAATCCTGTTTTCCTGTGTTAGAGGTATTAAGAAAAACAAAAATCAGGTAAACTAATCAATATCTATTAAAGTCTGTTACTGTTGCTGCAATCCCAACCCTGCAAATGGCAGAAGCCATGCTTCTGTTTAAAAACTTCAGTTTTCAGCAACTACAAATCAGACAGTAATTTTCTTCAAGGAATTTTTTTTTTTAACTGAATAAAACTGTCTCTTGAAACATATTTTCTATTAAAGCACTCTAAACTCCAACCCATTGTACTGACCACACACACTGAAACAAACAAAAAAAGTGTAAAGAGTCAATACAAGGATACAGACAGAACAGTACAGATTAGTAAGGTCAGTGACCAGCTCGATAAGCAGCAGTCTATAACCATTATCAGTTCTAATACAGATCAGAGGGAAGTTGTAAGAAGGTGTTTTTAACAGAAAACTTGCCAAGTCCTCCAGATGCAAGCGGCAAAGGAAAAGAAACAAATATGACTATTTGAAAAGCTAATCCATGGGTGACAGAACCTGGTATCACGGACTGAAGACGACACATTCCCTGCAAGTGAATGAAGACTATAGACATGGGTTCAGGAGTAAAAGAGACAAAAGTGAGTTAGAGCAATGAGTGCCAAAAAGGCCAAAAATAATCAGTATAAAAGAACCATTACCAAAAAAAGTTGGGGGGGAGGGGGGGGAAAGGGGCTGGGAAAATATTTAGCCTTTCCTATTCTTCTATGCTGAGTATCCGTTAGAGACAGCTTTGCATAATACTTGCAAGATTTAGGACCACCTGCATATGGCAAGGAATCATAAAGGTTTAAGCTGCAGCGAACTCCCAAGATCAAGAAATAATCAGAGCAACTGAAGTGGCTAGAGAGAGCATGCATTATGCTTGTGATACCCATGAGAGGGAAAAAAAAAAAAAGAGAAACAGAATACCGAGTATGTTTAAATTTGGATGTTCTCTGTGGACAAAGGCAGAAAAATGCAGGATCTCATGGAATCCTGCACAACTGAATAAAGAAGATCATGAAGAAGTACCAATTAACTACGAAAATAATTGAAGAACAGAGAGAGCAAGTCAAATAATTGTGATTACGCCAAAGGATCTACGGGGTCAGAAAAGCAAACACCAGTTCTAAATTTCAGGCAAGAATTTATTTAGGTGATAGCGTACTGGGACAGAGAGCGAGGAGAACGGCAGCATTTCTAGATATCACATTTTATCAGCTAAAGAGGAAAATGATATCTGAAAGTGTAAGCAAATTAAAGAGTAAAGTTGAGATATAAAAAGATTTAAAGCCAGCTCGGCCTGTGTTGAAACCTGGAGAGGAGAGGGATTAAGAACAACACAGGAAAGAAATATGTAACTTGATGAAAGGAAGAAAGAAAGGTAGATTAAAAGCTTGCACATCTGGATAAAAAACCCTCCAACCAAACAAAAATATACAAAAAAAACCCTAGCAAAAAAAAAAAAAAAAACCAAAACCGGAAGAGCTAGTGGAAGGGGAAGACAATGTTTTATTGTGTGAAATATCCCTTCAGGCTCCACACAGCCAAAGAAAAGGAAAAAGGGAGGATTTCATGCGGACCAAGAACTTCAAATGAGAGTGTTAATAAAGCATTTAACTAGAGAGGTTAAAAATTTAGAAATAATGCACTTGAGCAGACTGGGGGAGGAGGGGAAGAAAAAAAAAAGCAGCAGTAATAAAGGTTGAGACAGATAAATGAATCTCTTTAGCCAAAGAAACGATTTTATCAGGTCAATAAATGAAACCAGCTTGTAAATCAAACCAAAAGACTATTTAACAACTTATTTATGGTCAGTTTGGAAGAAAGTACTATCTTTCAGTGATGATATGCCTTGGTCCAGGAATAGACTCAAATATGAAATTTTAACATTACAGTTGATACTTTCATAGGAGAGATATCAATGGAAAGATAATGTTTCAATTTGCTTTTAGACCAAAGGTACAGGCTTTTAAATTTTTTAAGTCATTGCATCAAACAATACGTTTTGGTAACATACCAACTTCTTTTATTGTCAAAAAATAGTACTAAGAATAGTTTCTCGTCTGATTTGGTCTGCATTTGTTCTCCAATTTTCAGTACATCCAGAGGTGGCACTGGTATAGTAACACCATTGTGATGGCCAGCAACACGAGGCATCTTAGGGTCAATAATCTGTAAAAGAGAAGAAAGGGCAGTTCTCAATTTTTAGAACTATGGGGTTTACCTAAAGGAGGTATTACAAATAAAGTTGATGGGAAAAGAATCACAGACTAATCAACCACTGCATATAAACTGGCTTTGTGTTATACACATAACTTCGTGACATAAGCTGAACAAGCAGAATGGAGGCACAGTGATAAATTTAACTGAAAAAACCTACCTCTAGAACATTTTTTCACCCATACCTGTTCTTCTTAAAGTCACATTTGAATTTCACTTATTACAATTTTGCACACTGACAAGCAGGTTACAGAATGAGAAAGTTGAATCAGGATTTCTAAAAGCCACCAGTCATAACTGGTCTCAAATTTTGGGTTTTGAATTTCAGATACCTTAAAGAAACAACCTATGGTAAGGTATAAATATTTGCTCCTGCAAAATACAAGTCCCACACTCAAAATCTGAAGCAGAACACTCTCTAAACAAGAAAAAAAAAACAAAACAAAACAAGAAATCAGGAGTCACTTTCAAATATCTTGCATATCCAATTTAAGGACTCAGTTTGCAGCAAAACATGCAGTTACAGTCACAAATTCTTTCTAAACAGAGGTTGAGGGAGGACAGAAGATGATGCTAACTAATCAGGCTGATGGAAAACCCCCTTGGTAGGCAGATCAACTCCTTTGTAGGCATTATCAAGTGCTCAGCTTCCATCAAAGAGGGGGGGGTTACATTACTCCACGCTTGTTCCACCTATCTCCTACCCTACAAACTTCTGTTGTTTTTCTAGCACCCACACTGGCACCAATCTTAATCCACAGTAAACTGATTATAGGAACTAAATCAACAGAAAGCTAACACTGTGGGGAGTTTGTAGAAATCAGGAGAACTTTCTTCTCTTGACTGAGGTTATATTCCTCAGTCAACTCATCACACACTCAAAGAAACACCAGTGGTGACGTAGTGGTGGGCAGAAAAGAAGCCTTTTGGTCATGATCAGCTTAAATCTAACACTTAAGTGCTAACATCATTCAAGAGACAATCAAATCATCAGATTTTCAACACCTGACCCAAGAGTGTTTGGGTCACCCACTGAGAGCACTTAAACTCAAGTGCTCTGAATCTTACCTCCACAGGTTTTAACCTGGCTCTGTACAATTACATTTCCTGATCTCCCCGGCACATGTATATTAAAACAGTCACAATTGTCCAGTCTGTTATATAAATCAAGCCCTAGTGTATGAACTGTTTCTATAACCCCAAATACCTGAAGCCAAACACTTTATCAACATTTTCTCTGCAAGCTTTGATGTAAGTAGAACTATGTGTATTTCTCCTAAAATGAGCACAATAGCTTAAAGTTTCTAGTACATCATTCACAATTGGATAAAATAACTCTATTTATTCCGACTCTACCAAGCTTTTTGTTTCTTTAATGAACTGCAGAATCAGAGTATTTTGCAGCAGAAAATATTTTATAGTTCCAATACTAACAAGATGTCTGTCAAATGCTTATCCAGTTGATCCTTTAAACAGTATTACACATTGCAGAAACAAAGACTATGGAGACAGGTATTGCACATCTCAAAAGACAGGCTAGGGTAGTAGAGATTATTAATTCACTATTTGACAATGCAATAGTTTTACAAACTGGATGCATGGTATACTTACCAGAGCTGGGTAAGAGGGATATCCACTGCATTTGGCCCATACTACTTTTAGAGGCTCAAGAACAGATGTTGCAGCATCAGTTGAAATCCACATACTGCTATGCCCAACTTCTAAAAACAAGTAATAATTAAATATAAAATTAAAGAATGAAACCTCAGACAAGTTGTCTGCAGTTGTTTCCTCATCAATATCTCATGATCATTACAATCCAAATACCAATACCATCTTTCATGCACATCGCAATGAAAAGCAAGTAATGTTTGTAACAGCTCTTTAAATGATACTAGCACTTTAATCCAAGCCTACAGATAAAGGACAAGTTTGTAGAAACTTCTAGAAACAGCCTATCTAAAACCACCTTAATTCTCAGGAAGCAAGTGTTTGCCAAATTCTAGTAATCCTTTTCCTCTGAAAAAGCTCAAAAGAAAACATAGAATTATAGTACTTCAAGTAACCAGTTTCTTTTGAAAGTATGACGACAATCCTGTTACAGGCGATGGTACTGAAGATGCAGGTTGCATGGATGTTTCCAAAGTGCTGGATATAAATAGTAGGATTAGCACCTGGCATCTTACAATGCTTGTCCGGTATACCTTTCTATTCTTATGCATAAATTCTAACCTGAACTTTAATTTCCATTTATTTATTTATTTATTTTTAATCAGCCCTCTTGGTCTCTCTGCCCAGTCCTTCCCTGCAGCAAAGTTCAAAAAGACCAACTGGGTTCAAGGAAGGAGCTGCAATAGTGGGTTTTTTCCTTTCTCAGGAGGCAGCGTAACAGAAAACTTAGTTAATGTTACTGTTTGCTTCTATCAGAATCCTCCTTTGTCTTCTCTGTTGCTCACCACCGGATTGAAGCATAAGACAGGTTTAAGTCTTTCAGTCAATCAGAACCACAATTGGCCCCCTAGACACATATGCATGCGGTCAAGAGACTGGGCAGAAGACAGTGAGTTATCACCTCAAGATGGAGCTCAAGGTGGAGAAAGTAGGAAGAAGGTAATGAAAAGTTCACAAGCTGTAAAGATGAGGATGCACTTCCTGTATGGGGAAATCTGGTACTATAATACAGTTCAGAGGTGGCAGTTGCACTTTCTTTTAGCAGTAAGGCAATACTTGACAGTATAGCTATAATATGATAGCAAGCTCTTTACTTGCCAAAATACCATTTATTCCTCAGTTCTTCCCAATCTGCTTCCATTTAAAATGGGCAAGGCTTATTGTTAATGTAATGTGTTGTGCAGATATATGTTCCACCTCAACATCACAAAAACTACTGGGGGAAAAAACGTGTTTTCAAACCTCGTAAGAGTAGAAATAGCAAGGGAAAAGTGTTTAAGGTGATCACACACAAGAAATAAAAAAATAGGTCAATCATTCTCCACAATATATTCTAGGTCAATTTTCAGCCATAGGCTATTAATTCAATTAGAATTTATTTTTAATCTATAGTGGTATCAACATTTCAAGAAAATACTTCACTGGGAAGTCTAACTTTAGAGGTTCACAATTATGTAACATCAGGTATCAAAACGCAGTAGCTCATAATAACTTGCCATCACAGCAAGACATTAGATGTTTTTGAAGCTAAAAGTTGTTAAAGGTTCTACTACAGGCGTGGGTAACATAGGAGAAAGAGAAATAAATGCAATTTTTCCAGTGCCTTTAAGACTTCGCTCAAGCCTCCTAAAGAAAATAGGGATTCTTTGCCATCAATCCCAGCAGGCTTTACAGAAGAAATCTTTAGTCAGTGGATTCCATTACACAAAACCATGAAAGTAATTTAAGTATTATTTACACTATTCTTACTGAACTGCATAACCTTGGAAAACAATTACTAAATCTATTTAATGGTTTGTTTATTTGTTCCTTTCTTTATATTTTTAGGAGAGATCATTTTAGGACATTCTTCACTTTCTCATTAGAAGCCAGAATAATATCATTCAGATTTATAAAACTTATAATAAACACACATAAAATACATACAGGCATTCTTGTACTTCCAAGAATATAGCTGAATACATAACATACTGGATAGTATGGAAAGACATGTTAAATCCAGATGAACCATTTTGGTAGTATCTCAAAATAAAACAATGACACCGACTGCTAACACAACAGAAAAAGCAATTTGGGCAGCTTCTTTTATTTCTCTGCTCTATTAATACCAGCATGTTAAGTATTCACGTCAGTTATATAGTGTCACGAAGGTTTAGATAAATGTATCCTTCATACACAGACTATTTTGAAAAAATATATATAGAACTGTATCGAGTACATCAAAGCAGTACAAGTCCTCTTCTTCAGGGTAGCTAACAAGAAAGAAACCTATGTTATACTCGGCTGCAGAGTCGATATGAAACAAAGAAAATGGTATCTTAATGCTGAGCAGAAGGTCACACATAATCTGACAGAATGCATGCAGCCAGATTCCCTCAGAGACTTCTCAGTGTATACACAGTAGGGAAGAATCTCAGAATTTTTCCTAGTCAGAATTTATTCCATGTGGTGACAGTGAGTTAATACACTAGCACATATGGTTAGCAGTTTTCTTTTACAACATAAAACCCCCTTTATTTCCTCAAGCTATGAAAGACAATGAACTTAAGTTAACAGTCAAGACAACATACTGCTTAAGATTTTAAATAATGGTACTCCCACTAGTTGAAAACCAACAGTAACGAAATACCACAAACAAGACTTAAGATTCTTCATAGTTTAGGGTAAAGATAAGGATGCCTCCCCAGATGACCAGATTAACAGTGCACAGTGTTTTTTTCTTCTTTTTTTTTAATTACATAGAGGAAACTCAGATTTTAACACCTAACTCAGGCAAATCCACTGACACTGAACAACATACTTAAGCTCCAAAACTACTGCCACCCAAGAGGTAGCTGTGGTATCAGCAGCGTAGATGGATTGGTCCTTAACATAAATGATAAACTGAGACTTTCATTATACTGTGTAACTCTTGGCTGGACAAAGTTTTCTCTCTGCTGTCAGTGTTACCTGTTATAATTAAGACCACACAGAGGGGAAAGCTATTTCAGTCAAATGCAGCAAAATGTCCCCCTACAACCTGCTCACACTTGCTCACCAGTCCAATATGACAGCATAGAGACACTGATGGAAAAAATACCATCCTAAGATTTACTGAGGGGAAAAAACAATCTGTCAAGAAGGTAGAACAACTGACTGCACAAAGATGGGGACAAAGAATTAAAAACTTGGACAAAAAACATGAGAGTATGGAACAGAAAAGCTAGACAATAATCTTGGATCGGGGAACAAGGAATAGCCAGGCAAAAGGATTGGGCAGGGCTCAGGAGGGACAAGCAGAACAACACATTGCCACTTTGGTGCAGCAACTTCATGACCTCTGTAGAGGAATCCAAGACCTACAAACCTCAGCACATCTCTGTATACAGCAGCTATTAATGAAAACCACTTACAGCACACATCTATTCAATGTCCAGTGCTCTTGTGCACCTAGGACAACAAGCTACTACATACAGGTAATTCTATCTGAAACCAAAGAAAACCGTATTAAGCCTACAAGACCAAGCCCCAAAAGTTAGACAGAATTCTGAGTCGCTTTTGAAACAGATTCATCCAGTGTATTTATATCTAAATATAATCTTCATATTTCAACACAGAACATATTTTTCTGTAATAGTCTTAACTTGTCCAGTACACTGAGCGGACCTGGTTCTAAAGCAAACCTCAGTCTCACAAGTCAAAATGCTGAACGTGGTAGCAGTATTACAGAAAACAGCATGCTCTAACTTGCACACTTGGCTTTGTGATGTCAACAGCACTCTTGTAACTCTGTTTGTGTTGGAAATAACATATTTCAGTGTGCCTGCATTACAATGACTACATCCATTAATCAACGCAAAACTGAATCCCATCACAATTGCAGTATTACAACATACCATACCACAGGTTCTGAGACAGCATGTTGTAAATAGAAACAAGATATTCCTTGGACCTAAAGAGAGCACAACCATAACACTGCATATACACTCTGGCAAACAGAACTGTTTGAGGTATTTTGCAAAGAATGAACAACTCTTTATTTTAGTTTCTTTGTAAAATCTGGGAATTTACTAATAAAAGTAAATAATGGTAAAGTTCCAGTTATGCACAGAATGTAAGCAGGAGATTTCACCTCACTCCTGCTTATTTCCTCTTCTTGATCTGCTGAGGTAACAGGGTGCAAAAGGCAGACAAAGGAGTTCAAATTAGGCAGAATACATAGTAATATATAAAATAATGCTGTTAAATATAATTTGCTCCTCCTTTTAGACAGCTATAGATTGTATCTGAGAACAGAGATGGAATCAAGGAGAGTTCTTAAAAATAGGTACAGAAAGTGTTAAATACAAGACTACCCAGGACAGAGTAAGAAAAGCAAACTGAAAAGGCCAAGTTCTGTGTAAGAGGTTACCATACAGATAATAAAGATACTAAACCTGAGAGCAATGAAGCCATAGCTGAAAACAGATTAGCTGCAAGAAAGAAAACAAAAACTGATTAAATGGGGAAGAAAACAAAGAGGCAAACAAAGAACGAGATAAAAGCCCTAGAAAGACATGAAAGTTCTGGAGAAGGAACACCCACAATGAGGGGACGAAGAGTTTTAAGGTCAGAAACTACAGACAGGCCTGCTAGACACCGCAAGGCTGATGCCTAACTTCAGTGTGGGAGCACTGTATTACACACACACACAGTTCTACTTACGGAAGAGATGACCTGCTGTATTGGGTTTGTGTGGCAAGGTTTTGGTAGCAGGGGGCTCCAGGCGTGGCTTCTGTAAGAAGCTGTTAGAAGCTCTCCCTGAGTCTGCTGCTGGCCACAGGGCCAAGCCACAGTGGTAGCACCTCTATGATAACGTATTTAAGAAGGAAAAAAACCCAAAACCTGCTGTGGGACAGTAGCCAGAGAGAGAGAACTGAGAGGGTGTGACAGAAACAGCCCTGCAGACACCAAGGTCAGTGCAGAAGGAGGGAGAGGAGGTGCTCCAGGCACCGGAGCAGAGATTCCCCTGCAGCCCGTGGTGAAGACCATGGTGGGGCAGGCTGTGCCCCTGCAGCCCAGGGAGGCCCACGGGGGAGCAGATCTCCACCTGTAGCCTGGGGAGGAGCCCACACCAGAGAAGGTGAGTGCCCAAAGGAGGCTGTGACCCTGTGTGAACCCTGCGCTGGAGCAAGCTCCTGGCAGGACCTGTGGACCCACGGGGGATCCATTCTGAAGTAGTCTGCTCCTGAAGGACTGCACCCCATGGAAAGAATGGACCCACACTGGAGCAGTTTGTGAAGAACTGCAGCCCATGGGAAGAACTCACTCTGCAGAAGTTCATGGAGGACTGTCTGCCGTGGGAGGGACCCCACACTGGAGCAGAGAGAGAGTATGAGGAGTCTCCCCTGAGGAGGAAGGAGCAGCAGAGACAGAGTGTGATGAACTGACCACAACTCCCACTCCTCATCCCCCTGTGCTACTCGGGGGCAGAGGAGGTAAAGAATTTGGGAGTGAAGCTAAGCCTGGGAAGAAGGGAGAGGTGGAGAGAAGGTGTTTTAAGATTAATTTTTTTATCCTCTCCTACTCTGATTTGATTGGTAATAAATTAAACTAGTTTCACCAAGTTGAGTCTGTTTTGCCCATGACAGTAACTGGTGAGTGATCTCTCCCTGCCCTTACCCCGATCCACAAGCCTTTCGATATATTTTTCTCTCCCCTGTCATATTGAAGAGGGGAGTGATAGAGGGGCTTTGGTGGGCACCTGGCGTCCAGCCAGGGTAAACGCACCACACCTACTTGAATCTCACAAGGCAATTAAAATATTGAAACAGGTAGAAAACGTTATCACCAGAATGTAGTTATTTCCTTAAAATTTGTAAGTTATCCTCTGTGTTCCTAGAGATTGCCACTTCTTTCCAATTTCAAATTTTTCGTGAATCAAAGCAGACCATGTCTTACCCGTTTGTCAACACATTTATGCAGAACAGTATATGAAGAGTAAAACCTAAACCAGAAAGCCCAACACAATATTGACAGAACCATAAATAGTACTTCAGTCCAAGTTTGGTTGTATTACTGAGTATCTTGATCATTTGAAACACTGCTTTTTAATCAAAAAAACAAGATCAGGTACTATTCTTTTCTCTTAAAGTCTTTTAAAGAGTCAAAAGCAGAAACCAGTATTTTCTGCAATGCTATCACCACTTTCAAAATGCTTAGATGTATTCAGTGGTGAAATTACGAATGTTAGAATTTGTCAAATAAATGGATAAAATTATAGTTATACGTTATTATTAAGAATACAATTATTTATAGTTACCAGCTGCGATTCTTGCTGCTTTGGCATAGTTTCCATTTTCAATGCATGATATCAATTCACTTCGGTCTTCCAGTGTGTGTCTTCGTATAAGTGCTGGTTTACCTTTACCACACTTCGGTAGGCTGAAACTACGAAAACATTAACATTAAAACCATTACTTGATAATTAACATTGTTCACTATAAATCAAGACTTTGAAAAAAAAATCTGCAATTCATCTGTACACAGTAAAATCAGAGTAGCAATTTTATAGAACAAACACAAACAGTTACATAAAAGCTAAAACCACAGACTTTTTTTATGCACAGAATTGTCTGGTTACCAGCAAAAGACAAACAGTATGCAACTACACCTCAACTGCTGTACGGGCTATACATGCACAAATGAGAAAAGCTGCTTTGTCTCCAGTGTAACAGTGGATACTGGCCAACTAGACACAAGCCCCCTCTGCTCCAACTGTTCCACTACATAGGAAACAATTATTTTCTCTTTCATTTTTTACTACAAATTCAAGTCTTTCAATTGTGGAATGTCTATACACAAAAAGGGAAATTTGTTCTCTGCACACTTGAGTTTTCCTTAAGCAAACAAAGAATCCGAACAGCAATTATTACAGATCGAATCCTGAATATATAACATTTACAAGAGATGCAGTATTAAAGTTCTCTTTGTTTCTGAAGGCCTGTTTGACTTGAGCACATTAACAACATTCCCTTAAACAGTTTAATACCAATCTTAAACACATGAATAAAGCTGCCTTTTTTTTTTAAAAAAAAACCAGATTTACCCTATACTCCTGTATGCTCCATTCTCATAGCCCAGGACTGGAGACAGCTACCTTTTACCCAGAGGTTAGTGTGCTTTTGCAAGATGTGCACCATTGATGATGGAAAAATATTTATCAATGGTGGCAGAGGCGACCATTCTGCATGTCCCACCTTTAACAACAGACTTCACAAATAGAAGGTCAACAGCTGGTATACAGGTACTATCATCACTGCAGTAACTAGCCACTAATCCAAATCACAGACTGATAATCTACAGTTTCACAGCTACTGAATTTACCTTCCCTGTGTACCAGACTCTGCTTTGGAAATTGCTTCTCTCTTCTCCTCACCAAAATAAACACACCCATTTTTAGTGTTCAGGATTAGGAAGGTAATTAAAACAAGATACTATACACATAAACATGTGTCTATACAGATCAAGAGAAGCATAGTCGAGTATAGAGCATAACTGTAATAACTTGAATTCAGCAGAACACTAGCAATCCTGAAAGGTGTCTTAGATTTGACACACAACTGAGGAAACTGAAATGTAGTCTTTTTTTCTAAAATTTATGCAATCCTCCAATGTGGGTCACAAGCAGTACAGAAAACTGATATATTCAAACTCAAATGTAGATTTCAGTTTTACAATTTTACCTTGAGTTACACAAAAGACTGTTACTAGATGAAATACTAGATTCTGATGCACAGCGGCGACGAGGTTCAACTTTTCTTCCCGGAGTATCATCTAACGCTCTCTCTTTACTTCCATCTCCAAAACCATTTGACAGACCTACAGCATAACATAAAATCAAACTGCATCAAACTGGAAACCACACCATTTTCATTAACAACTTTTTATATTCATACATTGCATCATTATTGTTCTGTACTTCAAGTATTTTGATGTGACGGAAAAGAAAGTACATAAATATTAACAGAATATTTCATTTCAAAACAGTAATATAAATAGGAGGTTCCTGTAGCCCAGATTTTAAAGATAGGATGTAAATTTAGGTAACAAAAGAAGATGAAAGATTATAATACGGGAAATGTCAAATGGAATATCAAATCAGTCTCTGTATGTAATGTTTCCAACTATTAAGACAGTCAGGCTACAGAGGATGGGTAGAAAAAAACAAGGAAAGAAAGTAATGTTACAATTTATGATTTACCAAGACTCATTTGAATACAATATTACAACTCTAAGTCAGTAAATATGGAAAAGTCCTATTCAAACACTGGAAGTAAGGAGTGGTAGGGATTCCCTCCTGATGCTATCTAGTTCTTCCTGAAAGTCTTTTCATTTTAGTAAATTCAGACTGACATCATCACGTCTGTCTTCTTGGATCACCAATCAGTAATATGCACGTTACTATTTCTCACTATCTGGCACAAGTTTATATATGACCAAGGGTATTGTATTTTAATTTCATTATTGTAATGAAAACATAACAGAAGGCTCTTGTACTACAAGCTACTGCCACCAATCCTGCTCTGGGTTTGCTAATTCACAAACAGCATAGTTCTTACTAAGCCATTTCCATATTTGATTAAAGATACAAATGAAGAGGTTTAAGATAGCGTTCTGAAGACTTTCCCAAGGGGGGATGGGGCTGGTAGGGTGTGGGGAATTAGGACTGAAAAAGAAAGAATCCAACACAGCCTCCAGAGTACCAACAGAAATAAACTGGCTAAGACAACGGCACTAGCCTGCAGTCAGCTACTGCAAGCTGTAGACTTCAAAGAGAACAAATTTTTAACACAAATTCAATTCTAAGTACACGTACTTCTCTACAATAAATTAAAGGTTTTACTTAAGGCATTTGACCAGCATGTTACTCATAATGCAAGAGTTACCCATCCCGGCCATCCTATTATCAGTCTTCAACATCATCATGATCTTTGTTCATTCAGACATAGTCAAATAACCTTATGCAACTTCACGTGCCTCTCTGCAGAGCATTATATTATAAGACAATTATGGCAGAACTCCCTTTATTAAGTTCTAATTCTTCCAGTCTGCTTGCTACAAAGACCTCTGCAAAGAAGGCTGACAACTAAGAACTTGAGCTTAGCAAGTTAATTTGTATGATTCAGTCGTATTTCAAGGCATTTCCACACAGTGATTTACGGGATTTCCTCCTCCACCCCCAGCAGACCTTCCATGTAGATTATCAACACAATTTTAGACTTCTAAGCAAAAAAGGAAAAATTATTCAATGGTTGGAAAGATTTACAGATAAACGTTCTCTTTCATAGTCATTTAGCTGACATTGTAGATCATTCATTTAAGAGTTTCTGTTTTGTAACTCCTGTATTTGCCTTTGATTTCTCATACAAGAAAAAAAATGACAAAGGTAGCATTGTCTTGAGTGTTCAATTACTGATCTACATGCTATTGATTAATCTTGTTCTCATTGTCAGCAAGTCAGTACAAATACCTAGAGATTAAGGAGTTTGGTCCTGGATGATGCTGAAAGACCTGTCACAGTGTGCTTTGTGAGAAAGCTTAAATTCCCCTATAAACTACACGAGTACACTTCACATAGCATCTGCAACAAAAGCTGAAAAAACATTCTGCAAAGATAAAAAGGAATAGAATAGAATAGAATCATAGAATCGCTTTGGTTGGAAAAGACCTTTAAGATCATCGAGTCCAACCTTTAACCTAACCCTGACATCCCACCACTAAACCATGTCCCTAAGCACCTCATCTAGCCTTCTGTTAAATACCTCCAGTGACAAGGACTCTACCACCTCCCTGGGCAGCCCATTCCAGAGCCTGACAACCCTTTCAGTGAAGAAGTTTTTCCTAATATCTAACCTAAACCTGCCCTGGCGCACCTTCAAACCATTCCCCCTCGTCCTATCATCTGTTACCAGGGAGAAGAGGCCGACCCCCTCCTCACTACAGCCTCCTTTCAGGTAGCTGTAGAGGGCAATCAGGTCTCCCCTCAGCCTCCTCTTCTCCAGACTAAACAACCCCAGTTCCCTCAGCCGTTCCTCATATGACTTGTGCTCCAGACCCCTCACCACCTTGGTTGCTCTCCTCTGGACATGCTCCAGCAATGCAACATCCTTCTTGTAGTGAGGGGCCCAGAACTGAACACAGTATTCGAGGTGCGGCCTCACCAGCACCGAGTACAGGGGCACGATGACTTCCCTGGTCCTGCTGGTCACACTATTCCTGATACAGGCCAGGATGCCATTGGCCTTCTTGGCCACCTGGGCACACTGCTGGCTCATATTCAGCCGGCTGTCAACCAGTAAAATCAGCACGGTGGTCCCTCCATGTCTCAGCAACTGGCAACATGGCAGAGGGGAGGTAAGAGGGCTGACCATGCCAGAGCAGACCGGGAAGCAGTATTAGGCTGGGATGACCCTAGGACTGAGCCCTGGGGGACCGCTTGTGGCCGGCCGCCAACTGGATTTAGTTCCATTCACCACCACTCTCTGGGCTCGGCCACCCAGCCAGTTTTTAACCCAGCGAAGAGTACATCCATCTAGGCCATGAGCCGCCAGCTTCTCCAGGAGAATGCTATGGGAGACTGTGTCAAAGGCTTTGCTGAAGTCCAGGTATCCAAGGAGATCTCACAGGTCTCTGCAAATAACTATTTTTTTATTCTTAGCTATCCTGTCAGACTGTTTTCAAGTGAGGTGTAGAAACCGTTTTGTTTTCATTCTCCCACAAGCCAGAGGCACATTGCTCAAGTTATCATTCAGGTACCTAGCTAATAAATCGGCCATCAGCAGAAACAAATTACATCACAGATTTTTTTTTTTTTATTTAAAGACAGATCAAGTAAATATGCTACTAGAACCAGAGCACAGTTCAGGTTCCAAATGGACTGATAAAGTGAAAGCAACTATCTGTTTATTCCTGTAAGAGTATGTATAAAGTGTTTAACCATTTGTATGCCAAATATCACTTGGCTACGTATCTCTACGTACATCGATTCTGTACGTGTATGTATGTCCAGAACAAAAAAAAATTAGGGAGTAGCTTCACATTTTGATTGCTTCCATGATTTTACAATTGTGCTGCCAATGAATCAGACATTTCGGCGCTCTCAGTCCCTTGCAATGGTTTCTTCTCATCATCACCACGTCAGTACCAAGAAATACGTGGTCATGTAATGAACTAGTTTTCAGCCATGTGCTGGGCAAAGCAACCATGTGATTGCCTGACTGCTGATGTTGAGAAACAAGGGAAGCTACAGGAACGTGCAACTACAGCAGTGGAAACAGCTCTCTGCAGTGGTAGTCCAGTCTTATACTAGTTTAAACATAACCTACATTATGAGTTTAATGACTCATTTCATTCACTATATGTAGGTTTTTAAGATTACAGTACACAAAGTTTTTTCAATCTGTAGAATGGTCACCAACAGTAAAGAAAAAAACCCAACCTTTTTTTGACAAATAAGGAATATAGAAGTGCAAAAGAATGGAGAGCTTCTCAGACACATTTCTCTCTTGCTTGTGGAAATATGAAAAACAAAGAACATGCAGGCTATCAGCAGGAGCAATCTTCCCGAATATCAAGCCCTGAACAACATGAGCTTACGCAGCCCATGACAGTCAGTTTACACAGTCCACTTTTCAAAAATTATAAGGAATAGGTATTATTTTAAGAAAGGAAGACCTCAACGCTTATTTTAAGCAAAACACACTCACATCTAGTCACAGTGACCTTGTTACTTGACAGAAAAATCCAGGCAGTAAAAGGTACGTGCGTTACAGTATCACTGATGTGCAAAAAATAAACAAATTACTATGTTTACATGCTGTAACTGGGAATTTGTTTTTTTAGATCATTACAAAACTCTTTCTCCCATGGATCATGAAACAGCTAATCTCCCGTAGCTACTAGAGTAAGTGAGATTAAAGATGATCCCCATTTGCTTTAAGGACTCTGTACTTTATTGGCGCAAAAGGTTTAACTAAGGTCACATAAAGAAAACCCACGGGAGAAGTAACTTATCCCACTTTTGAGGATTAGTAGCCTGGGACAGCCTGCAACAAACCTGTATGAGCCATTTACATTTTACAAAAGCTCATGATTTTGTTAGATCAACTGAGCTTTCTCTACAGGCATGGAGGGAAACTTGACTATGTCAGGTACTGAACTTCTTAAACATACCCCCTCACCAACCCCCTTAATTGAGAACGTGCGTGTGTTTCCCAAATATCAAACTAAAACCTTTTATTAGTGGATGATTCCTTTTTATTTCCCCCTCTATTCTTAAATTTCTTCAAAAAGCAGTCCACTCTCAGAGGCAGAAATCAATTTTTCTTAATTTAAAAAAAAAAAAAAAAAAAAAAAAAGGAATTCACAAACAGCGCAGTCTGCTATCAACCTTAAATGCAGGGTTACTGCCGTTTCCAGTCTTCATCTCTAGACTTCAATTTACATAAAGTTTACTGTCGTGTCAATCATGGCATATAACACATGTAACCATTTTAAAAATAAAGAAATGCTAACAAACAACTGTAAACTAAAAAGAAAATAAAAGTGAGCCAAAGATTATCAACTGGATGTTTTTTCCCAAGTTTCTCACTGCCCTGAAAATAGCATTTATCAGGGAAAGTTTCAACTGTTTCTCAACAGTAGCAGTTTGTTCTTAAACGGCAATTAAAAACTTCACTGACTACCTACAGCAAGCAAGTTAGAATCTTGAAGCAGGAAAGGGTAACTCCAAAAAGACAGCAGAAGTTCAGGAAAAAAGACAGACAGAGGAACAAAACTCAGGATAGTCTACGCAGCAGCATGCCCCATCAATGTACAAAATGCTGCCACAGAATACAGAATCGTGCATTTCAGATTGTAATCACATCTTGTAGTTCTGCTGAAACAAAAATAAAGAAGCAGAACTTGTATAAAATTATTCTAAAGCAATTAAAACTTTATTATGCACAGCTTGATGCAAACCCAAGCATATCCAAATGTAAGATGAAGTGCTGTATTGAAACCACAGCTGAAGAACTAACAAGTAACAAAAACCGTTAAATAATTTCAATCACTAAAAAAGCGGGAACATTCAAAAAACGACTGCAGACAGCGCACCAGCACTTACAGAACACTATTTAGGTTCATTTTACCAAGCAAGGACTAATCAAGTCCTGACTTGTGCACTTACCCAGAACCAGTCACATTAGTCTTCACTGAAATATATATATTAAAGAAAAATGCGTATTTTATTAAAACTCCATAAATGCACAGAAATAGATAAAACCTTTTTTTGTATGCTTTACTTCTCCAAGGAAGATGAGACTGGTTTTTGGGGAAGGGAAAAGGATGGTGATGGAACATTCTTAACTAATCTGCTCTCAAAGAGCATGTTCTGGGAATAAGAACACTGGGACTGTTAAAATCTGCGACCAATTTGTGTCACATATACTACAACATGTACAACTTTATAACTTACGGAAATGGGGCAATATATTGAATGAAGAGCATAGTTTCATATATGTGAAAGACTTCCTCCAACAGTGTTCTTTTTTCTCTTTTGTTTTTGTTTTTTTTTTTGTTTGTTTGTTTTAAGGATGGCTGGTGTCTCCAACATGATCCAAAATAATTACTTCAAATGTAATTGTCTTTCTGCGTTCCAAAATGATCATTTAATTGAATTCCATTCCATGTTGAGGATAACAGAAAAT
Source organism: Egretta garzetta (assembly GCF_000687185.1). Taxonomy (NCBI): domain Eukaryota; kingdom Metazoa; phylum Chordata; class Aves; order Pelecaniformes; family Ardeidae; genus Egretta; species Egretta garzetta. Next base: position 138,940 of record NW_009258563.1, read on the forward strand.
AATTAGGATCCAAAGAGATAAATACTCAGCATGATATTAGTTAATATGAGAACCTGGAAGACAGTGAAAAAGCCATTAAGTCTCTCTGAAAGGAAACAGAGCTTTCAAATAAATAAGCCATCCTTACAGCAGCATCCAGGGACAGTGAGAACGATACAAGTTTTCCACATATTCTAACACTACTACTCAGCTGAAGTTTCAAAAGGGGCAAAACCAGATTAAAAGTTCCACGTGATTCAGTCTTCTTTCTTGAAAAAGTATGCAAGTCATTGAAGGTATAGAATACAACCTCCACATGCGTGATATGCACCAAGGACATGGTTTTGAAATGCATCTAAAAATCCCTCCAGTAAGAGCAAGGAGGGGGATGACCCTAATGTAGGAGGATTTATACATCCAGGTACGCATGGACAGGATAAAGGAATACTCTAGGTAATAAACAATCAGAAGTTATTGTACTTTTCAATATGCAAATGGGCATATTGCAGCAATAGGAAGGCATCCACAAAGTTTTTAAAAAGTGAACCTTAGAGTAACCCTATAAATAATGAACACAGTTTGGTGGCTCACCGAATAGTCAGTTTGACATGTTTCAAAAGAATGCTTAAGAATTCATCCTGTAACTATTAATTTTCATTGAAATCTGGGACTCAGAAGTGCCTCCTGCTCATCAGATGAGAGCTGAATCTGAACTGCACAACAGAATGGAAAAGTAATCAACATTTAATAACTACAGTTTCCACAAGATAAGGGTTGTCTGTTGCTCTGTGCACTACAACAATAGGATCACTGTATTGTAGGATGACTGTTCAAGACATTTTAAAATATACAAGTGGAGGCAACGCTAGCGGAGGAGTTTGAAAACATTCTAGAAAAATCTGAAAGAAAAAAAAGAGAGCATACAAGCAGAAATGTTTCTCAAAAAACCATGTCACAACCTCTAAAGAGTATCAGCTGTTCCAGTAGTATAGAAAAGACTGATGACAGGAGTAGTATGGTAGAAAATGCTACTAAAAAGCACAAGCACAGAACTTGAAGAATTTAAAACTAACTTTACAAATGGAATTCTTTAGTCAGCTCTAGTGTATATGATTTATGACATGTAAAACACACACAGATGGTTGTAAAATTTAAGATTTAAGTGCCTAAATTACACATAGATCAACAGTATGTGATTCAGGATCCAAGAAATATGACTATAGAAAGTCAGTAATATTTAGGACCGTTTACTTCTAATTATCTTGGCAAAGACTACTTATAAGGATTTAAGATCAGAATCTTTTTTCCAAACATTTTTTTCTGAATTATGCAGTAATGCAAACAGTAAGATCCTTCAGAAAAAATACCTTCTTACACTTTTTCCATTTGAAGATTTTTATTTTCTCACCTCCAAAATCCTGATATAAATTAAAAGAAAACTTAAAAGGCTATTAAAAACTTAAATCAACAATGATTATTCCTGTTCTCAACTTATACAATAAAAAAGCATGATCATTATCTATCAGTATATTGCATCAAAACCCTAGTGCCTAGCAGTCATTCAGAGCAGCCCAGCAGGACCTACAAAGGTAGGCTATTACATTTCCTAAATGGAACAACTTTTTTTTTCCTTAAATTACTATGTAAAGGATTTTATACAGAGCTTTTATCAACACTTTTTTTCTTCTTTGAAAGTAAATGTTTCCCTGTAATTGTGAGAACACAATCGCTGACCACCGTATCCAAAGAAAAGGAAACAGACGGACAAGTGAACTTCAGAGCTGTCTTATGTAAGCACATCCAGCAATCCTACTCTTAAAAAGGAAACAAGTAATTTACCATTTATTTGCCTTTTATAGCCATTTACAAAACCTGGTTCTTAATTTGTCCCTCATTCTAGGACAAGGAACAGAAATTGAAACCAAAGGTCCCATCTGAAAGGAAGATGAAGGCAAAAAACTTTTACCAGAGATCTGCAACTCCTGAGATGACATACAGGACAAGACAGTAAACTGCAAGTCCTTGAATTAGCCAGTTACTTCACTAAGTTACACAGCTGCATTTTTGGACCTAATTTTTCAGGCCCTTTGTACCTTGAGAGGTATTTCACACATGGAGATGAAAACTTCAAGAGATTGAGTATAAAACGTCCAGTGCATACTAAAGGCACAGACCAGCCTCCTTTCTATGATAGCTTGCACTCTGCTTGGGGACATGCATGATCTGAATCCTTTCAGAGACGGTAACATCACACTAAAAATTTATTCCAGCCTAGCAAAAGTTGACAGTGCTTGCAACCCTAACATTGTCTTCTTGGCTTCAACGGAAAGAGCTGTGAAGATAAATCACGATGTTTCACTGCTCATGCAGTCAACCTGACAGTTCCTGAAGCATCATCAGTCGAGTGAAGATAATCGAGGGTTATTAAACACCAACCCAGCTTTGCCATCTTTAGGCAGCACTGAACACAAAGAGTTAAAGTAAGGCTGACTTGCGTATTTACATCTTTGTATCTAATCAAATGAAATCTATAGCATGTTTTTTTCCTCTCAGATCTAAAATACTTTTATCTTCATCAAAAAAAAATTTTTACAGAACTTGGGAGTACTTAGCCATTTTTATCAGCCGGAGGTTAGTTCTCAACATCTGCTTTTGTCTCCTTTTTTTTTTCCAATGACATATTGTTAGAAAGTCATTTCTGAGTGACAGCTGTATTATTGCAGCATTGGAGGGAGGGAGGGGAAAAGGAAAAACTAAAAGAAGAAATGAGGAAAAACAGGTAGGAGGAGCGAAAAGAAACTGAAAGTGAGGGGAGCATTACTGTGTTAGGATGGCATGGCCTGATAAAGTCCAAGTGACAGCATGAGCAATGAACACTGTTTCGGTACCAACAAAATAAAAGCAACTTCATTTCAAGTATTTTACCTATTCTTGAGTAATACTTGTTTATTTGTATGGGATACCTTCTTATGTGTACATTTCCTCTATGCACACTGAAAAAACCGTGTCTGGGTACTACAATGGAAAACACAGAAGAGAGGTATCAATTAAAAATGTCCCAAAATATTGGACTGCATGTATGATACGTAAAAGAGTACATACTACCACAATTACACTCTATGAAGGACATCCCTCTATGCACGCAAGCACATGATCTATTCTCATCTAGAGGGAAAAAAGGGGGAAGGAAAAAAAAAAGACAACAAACCCACAGACAAACCTTTTCTGAGAGACATTCAGCTCAGCTTGCAGTCAATCACACTGTGGGAACTGTCTCCCTCTCTCTCCACTCATAGTAGGATGAGCCCCAAGTCACCTGTATTTTTGACTTCCAGGTTCACTGCCCAAAGTTAGCGTTGGAGTCATTTGATTAGTTTTTATGATCATCCATCTCTTAAATCAGACCTGTAGGCGAGTATGTGGGGGTAGGACTAGATGACCTTTAAAGGTCCCTTCCAATCCAAACTATTCTATGGTTCTATAATGTTCCAAACAGGTCAAATATAATGGTGATTTGATCAACTCTGGTACCTTATGTACTTGATGCAAGGGACTTCATGGTATCTATACATATGAATTTGAAGGTAGATCATCTATACTGAGCCCCAACACCGCGGCAAGTGTGTTCTTAATTTACAAGCATAGTGTGGATCTCCAAATTTACTATTTTTTTTTATACCTTCAATAAATCCCACAGTTCTCTGTTTACCATCTGCACCACACAGAAAAAGTAAGTGTTAAATGCCACAGATGAAACACATAGGGGACTATGACATTTTATTTTTTAGAAAGCCAAACCTGGGCCAAGAAATGAGCTAACCATTCCAAAAAAATGAAATGCCAGGATACAGTAAAAGACTCCACAATTCCTACAGCATCAAGAAAACCAAAGGGCATCTAGAAACACTTTTTTTATTATTACAGAAGATTCAGTTATACCGGGCTTAGAACACAGAAATTGTAAGTTGGTTGTTAATAAGTAGTATCTTAAAAATAACCCAAAAGATAGCACTTTCAAAGAAATTAACAGGTTCAAGACCCAAGAAAAATTTCTAAAATATTAATGCATGTTATAAATTATGCATGCACACGCTTGACAAGCCTTGAAAAAGGACAACCCCCCCCATTTATCTAGTTGTTCATCAAGACCCACCGTTCTTGACTGTGTTGCTCAAAATTCCCTCTATTCTAATAATACAAATGAAGAAATAAGTAAAGGATATTTAATAGTGAGGAAGTTAATACTATGGCTCTTTAGATGAAATAAAACCAAAAGGAACATTTATTCTCTGTCATTGCAATTGCCGACTGGTATAAAATAGTTTCCTTCCCTCTCTTTCTGCCTTATGCACCTATTTTATTCCACATGTATTAGAAAAATCCTCTTGTATTTCTCAAAATGTTTCCAGAAATTAAATTGGCAAAAATTTTAGTAAGGCTGCCAGAATTCCTGTCTAAAGCTTGAGCAGGCCAAATACAAATAAAGAAATGAAGCATTCAGGTGTTTTTAACTTCTCTCCTTAATTTGCCTGATTTTCTTAGCAAATGATCAAAGTTTCTCAGTGGCCTATCATCCCATTAAAGAAAAAAAAACAAAACAAAACAAATAACCAAACAATAACAAAAAACCCTTGTCAAAACCAGGTAAAAATGCACTAGCATCTCTCCCCAGTAATTCTGTTAGCGTTCTAGTCAAACTTCACTTTCTCAGCCTCTTCAGCACTTATGGGCTGCTGTGCAGCCTTGTTTTTTCCTGTCAACTCAGCAGACGAGCTCCTGTAGTCCCCGTGTCTCTATACTGACAAATTTAAGAAACCAGGGGATAATTCCTTTTAGGCCTTCACAATCTCCAATGCTTTGTTTGTTTGCATATACACGTTAGAATGTTTTATGTTTTGAAACTTCCCGAAGGCAAGCAGCTGAAGTTTTTTGGACATCGCTAAGTGCTTAAATAACTAAATTTCACATCAGATTTTACAGGAAACAATCACTATGTATCTAGAGAGAAAAACAAAACAAAAAGAATAGTTTTAATTTGAAGTATAAGGACTCTGGATCTGTCAGTAGATTTAGACAGATTACTGCATTTTACTCATGAATATATGTATACACTGTCATTCCTGTCTATGTTACCCAGGCGAGTAATTATGCCAGTCTGGTTTTTTCACTGAGCAACCTCTAGTTTGTTATTTACTTAAGAGGACATGTTATATTCTTAGGTATGTATGTTTTACTTTAATTTCTTTAATTTAGAGAATGGTATTTGAATGCTGCAAGTATGAAGCTTGACTTTTAATCAAATTGGCCTGTGCTCCAGAGCGCCAAAAATTTATTAGAAATCAAGTACTGAAGAATTAAAAAAATAACCTGTGTCCCATTTTACCTCAGATATAATCTCTGTCCTTATCACACCAAATAAAAATAAGTAAAAGTGGTCATCGTTACAATATTAAATTATATCAAATGCAAGTAGAATTCATATACAGGTTACTTGCAGACAGTTCTTAAATGCTGTCAAACATTTTGTAGTGATCGGACAGAAACAAAAGTCAGCCCAACATTTACTAATAGATTTAAGAATGTATAATTATGTGTAGTGTATATAGAAAACTATAAATGCCCCCACACCCAAAACCCCCTGTGCCTTTTACTGTGTTAAACACTAGTTCAGTGATCCATGTTCTAAATATTTATTTACATTCATTTCAGTCCCTGGAGAAAATCTGTGTAGCTGGAAGCAAGAAGAATACCAAGTAAATGATATGTTTCATTGAAATTTTCTACTACTGCTATCTAGCCAAGAAATAATAGAACACCAACACATTGCGCCATAATAATCACTATTTCCAATCCTAATTGTATGATGAGATAAAGTGATTGCTTTAGGATAGCATATTCTAAACACTTAGTTTCTAATTAAAATAGAGGGTACCAACACACTAACTGTGAATTACTATCCTAAATTTATGAAAGCTTAAAGGTGCCTGACAAAACCAAGAACAACATGAAAATTTAATCTGAACCTAGTCTAGCATTTTACAATGCTCAAAAGGTATCTTAAAACAGTCATTTGTTTCAGGAGTTTATCTTAGGGATACGTAAGTTATAGCAGCAAGTTTTTAAATGGTTGGTAAAAATCTAGCTTCTATCCATTCATCAGCTTTATTCTTCTCAGTTGTAATAATTGCACCAACTAATTTCCTGATGAAAAGGACTGAACTTTGTAACAAACAGAAAGATAAGTATACAATGAATATTTTGAAAAGGTCACTGAACTTGTCACAGTTAAGATTTGACATACCTGAACTTCAAGAATCATACATCAATCTCTGATGTGACCAAAACTTCTTAAGTAAAAACAACCCGTCTTTTTTCTGAAATTGCTAGATACGCTACGAAGCAAAACCCAAGATACATCACGTATATATAGGAAATTTTTAAACACATCTCTCCACTATGTAGTTGTCGGTTTCCACATAGCAACTATGGAGAAAGATGTGCTATATATGTAAGGGATAATGCCCTAGTAGAATACAACAAAATTAAGATTTAAGGTTACATTACAGTATTGCTTCATATTTTTAAACAAAGATTCACACATAAAGGGAGGTCAGAGTATTAAAGTGAACTGCTTTCAGTCCTCTTTGAAGGTTGTGCAGTAGACCCCTATTTCTGAAAAAACCTAGTATTTCAATAATTACTTTGAAACCCAGCAACATATGGGACACCATACTTAGAAAGTAGTGCGCCAATAGATCCTGTATGTGTCTTTCTTGAAACTAACTGGCGAGCACACCAACCTCAAGTTAATTCAAGAGAGCATAATAAAAGGCAGTCTATGAGAATAACGAAACATCAGACAAAGTAGGTGTGGTTTTGCTTAACTAGGTAAGCTTTAGAGTTTTCCTTTGAATTTCTTCACGTAAGAATACATGAGTGACATGAAAGGGGGAAACACTGAGGATACTGAGTAAGGTGAGGGAATAAAACATGGCATCCTTCCGTAATGGTGGAAAATCCAAATTGGTTATGAATAGGTAAGGAAGAAAAAAGATGTGACAGCACAGCTCTTAACCACTTAGAAGTTTCAATGCTTTGTATATTAAGCCAAGTCTTTTTTAATGGCTTTTTTCCTATATCCACTAGAATTAAGAATATTTAACATTCACACCAGTCAAAGGAAACTGTGCAATAATAATTCATTTTCAACTACAGTGATTGCTCATGGAGTTGCTGATTCACAAGAACGCATGTAAGAAGCCTAAATCATGCCTTTTCTATCATGGTATGGCTTTGGTGGGAAAAGCTCATGTCTACTGAATTCTTTTGAATAAATACAATTTTTACGAGCAGAATGAAATTAAAATTTTGTGAAAAATATCCAAATAGAAAAAAAAAAAATCTATTCCTGTATACATCATCTCATTTACTTTTATCAGAACACAGACATCTGCAAGAATTGTCACCAGCTTGCATATGCAAAAGTAAACCAATTCAACTGGTTTTAAATCTTGGAAAGCATCTGAGGTTTGTGCTGGTTTCCTGTTGAATTGTAGCTCAAATCAGCTGCCAACTGCAAATTGCTTAAATTAGTGCAGAGAAACAAGTTTGAAAATAACACGAGGAATAAAATCTCCAATGTGAAAGCAAAACATTTCGTTGCAAATGGAGAAAGAATCACAGGAATAAGATCTGGTATGCTAACACATCTGTATGAACCATATATGTTTAAAAACCCATGTACTATTAAAGAATAACTAGAACACCTTCAGGTGAATTTAATTTGGCTAAAACTTTCCTTCAATTCACATACACAGTCTCTTCTTGAACAAACAAATAAAAAGTTTAAATATTTCTGTTACTAGCCCACATATTAAAAAAAACACCCTAGAAATTCTGAAATGGGAAGAGAACTAAAATGAGAAGAAACTATCCATAATTATTCGGGGTTTTTTTGTTCATTTGTTTTGAAGATAATCAAAAGCATATTTACCCCATTTATACCTAGCTCCACAGAGAGAAGAGAAACAAAATTATTTAAAATATATTCAGAAATCTGGTGGGGTGGGTTGGTTTTTTTTTTTTTGTCAAGAATTAAGTCAGTTTTCCTATATAATAAGAACATTTTTTCCCCAAAAAGACAGTTCACAATGTTTAAGATAAAAATTTCAAGGAATTAGTACTAATTCCTGGTGTGATCTAACACAAATTGATTCCCTGTGCATGTGATAAAATGCAATCTGTATAAAGGTACATAATGAAATTATCTAGATTAAACACTGGTAAACTGGAATTGGGGGGTTGGACTAAATAACCTCTAGGGGTCCCTTCCAACCCAAAACATGCTATAATTCTATGAATATTTGGAAACTAAAGGTTTTTATATCATTAATGAAGATTAACTCATTTCTATCATCACACTACCTTCACATGATTCCTACTTCAGAAATTAAGTACCAGATCAAACCTACATACTCTTTCCAAGCTGTTATGAAAAGTAATGGAAACTGGGGCTTTCCAAAAAGGAAAAACAAAGAAACAAAAATGTAAGTGAAAAGACCCCCCCATCCCTATACCAAATGTTACTTATGATTTTCTTCTGCTAAGATTCTAGCATTAGAATAATTTTTCCTCCTCACCTGATCATTCAAAAAGAAAACCCAAACCCAGAAAAATCACCAAACCAAACAACCAACCCTCCTCCCGTCTCAAACCACAAAACCCACAAACAGCTTTTGGAGCACATCTTCACAATAAACGTTCAAATTAAATTCCTATGTCTTTCATTCAAAGACACAAAAAAACACACACTGTTTTCATACCTGCATATGGGTTATCAACATGACCATGACAATGAAAACAGAGTATTTATTTCAAAGGTAATAGAAGTCATAGCAATGGCTATGGATAATGTTAATGAAATATACTTAAATAATTTCCTTATGCTGCTGTTCTTCCTCAAAGAGGGTTTTGTTCAAAATTCTGCAATAAACAGAACTATGCTTTGCTAAGAAAAGGTGTAATTTATGTCTTCAACTGTACTGCACCAACACATCAAGAGAACTTTTTTTAATGTTCTTTAAAGAAGAATTTAAGTGTAAGATTACACTACTACTTCAACTTTATTTAAAGTGCACAGACTAAAGAAAAGAAGCAAAGGACATATCATTATACTTTGGGATTTTAACATTTCCATAAAATACTTGCGGATACAAAGCACCTCATACACAGTCCATCAGTTTCATAATGTGAAAATATACTTGGAGTAACACTACAGCAAAACGAACCATACATGGAACATGTATTTTCCATGTTCCTCCTTAGAAGAGTTCTAGTTTTGGCACCGTATATGAAGTTTCCATGTAATTTAAGAGGGAATTTCCAAAAAAGCAAGTGATTCACCTTTCCTATTGGTTGCAACAAAAGGAAATTGAAAACATCTTAAAAAAAAAAAAAAAAATCACCCACCCATACATGTAAACTTGAAGATTCCATTCCTGAATTGAAAACCCTGAAAAAGTAAAACTTTGTTCACTAAATCTAATTGTATAGGGCCAACACAAAAATGAATCAGTAATTTTCTGAACTGTCACTACTCAACTACGACGACTGTTCAATTGCTAAAATCTGAAGATTAACAGTTACATCTATGTCAAAAAATTAACAGGTACATTAACTTTCAAGATGCATCCATTCAAGTAAGTTTTGTAACATTTACCTGTATCCAAGCGCTTTACAGGGGACTCATCATCAACCTCAGAATCTCCACATGCACTCCTTGATCTTTTCCTTGGGTGCAGAAGTGTCTCCAACCTTGGAAGGACTACAGACAAAAAGGTTTTGGTCCCTAGCTGTGGAGAAGTTGGCTGGGTTTCAGTGTTCTTTGCAGACTTTTGGGGGCTTATACTTTTCGATTTGCAGAAGAGAATGGATGTACGTCTGTTTACATCAGTTGATGACTCAGCTACAGAAGAAACAGTCGACTCATTGAGATTACTGTCAAGTAAGTGTTCTGGAGTGTGTCCATTTATTTCTTTCTGAATGGAAGTGCTATATAATTCATTATCAAATTTTACTCTTTTGTAAAGCTTACTCTGCTCTGGATTGAGTTCTACTGGTTTGAGGGTTGGTGGTTCTGAATTAGTCTCCAAGTTTGAAGGAAGAGGTAATGCATCTGATGGTTCAAGTTTAGGGGGAGATTTATCTCCTGAAAAAATTATAAATAGAGTGTGATTTTTGAAAACCTGTAGTTATAAAGTCTATTATAAAACTCACTATAAATGTGCAGCCCACCAAATAAATTGTTGTTTGGAAACAAAGCATAACATTTTAAAAACAAACCTTGTCTATCAACAATCTGTCCTAGTTAGTAGTTCCTACTTTTATACTGGGAATGTAACAGGGATAGAAAAGTAGGTGTTTATAGTTGGTGTTAACAATTTACACCTGGATAAATATTTTTACTTCTCATGCAGTTATGTTAGTTTCATTAACTAAAAACTAAGAAATCTATTTGTTTAAATAGAAAGTTGGGGTGGTGGATGATTATCTGTTAAATGCAAATACACTGCCATTCAAGTAAAATTTTTGATAATGTACATTTTTATATATTTCACCTTATCAATATTCACTTTACCTGCCTAAGACAAATTTTATCAGATAAGCATTACAAAAAAAAAAAAAAAAAGTATTCATAACCTAATCTACTACAGTGAACTAAAATGTGTTGTAAAATTTACAGAAAGGCAAGGTTTGCAAAGCTGTTTACAGTTGTGACTACAAGATTTATCTACCAAAAAGAAATAAAAAAGGGGAGAAAAAAATAAAACACCCCAAAGTCTTGCAGCTTGATTGGCCACTAGTTGACAAATACACACTGACAATGCAGGAGAAATCAGAAAAACCACACTCTACCATTTTTTCTCCCCCTTCCCCACCTCCGTAACATAATCATGTCCCAGTCAATTCCAGTAATTCCATGTTGGGAAAAGACAACGGAGATATAACTGTGAGCGTATAAAACTAGTTTCGGTTTTTCATCCCAAGTGATAGGGAAAAAAACCAAAAAGCTTTCTGCTGTTGCAGCATTCCCAAATACAAGTAGAAGGACTTCCTAACCCATAGCTACCAACTCAAAAAGCTGTTAAAACCTTTTTTCTAGCTTCCAAAAGAATCTTTTAAAATATAAAATTAGTAAGAAGTTGTTGCTTATTCTAAAGTAACTGTATGAGAAGAATGTAACAGTTATGCTATCACAAGAAATTTTAAAGTTTAGTTAATTTTTCTGCACCACCGGAAAAAAAGGTGTAAAAAAGCCAAGGGTTTAAGTCCTGTATCTGTAGTGGATTAAATACTATCTCTATATTGTTTTGATTTTGGCTCAGCGATGATCACTTGGAAATCAATTACTTCTAAGTGCAGAAAAATATTTGCCCATTGTTTAAAGGTTAATCAAACAATAGCATAGTTCATATTTTTAATATGTGGTTAAAATAAAGTGACTATGCTCACATCCTCTGAAGGCATACAAACGTTACAATTGGTAAATAACACTGCAGGAAGACATTTAGAATGAAACTTACAGTCAGATAAGCACATTTAAGTACTACCAATTAAAAAAGCCTGTAGTTTACTATGTCCAAGGTGACTGTTCTTTGTGAACAAATTCTGATTTTCTTATCATTAATGAGAAAAATATATACAAAAAGATTTAAGCACAGAAAAACACCTGAGAACTATTTAGACACTAAACCCTAAATTTCATGGGGTTATTCTGGTACCATATTCTTCATGTGATCAGAAACTGAAAACAGCACTGCAAGGAGGTAATTCACAGCTCTTCTAAAGTCATCTCCTGTAGAGATCATGGGCACAGGATTCTACTACTTTCCTCATCTTTCTTTTTAGCAATTTGTTTTCTTTACTCCTCTAAGTACCTTCCATTTCAAAACTGAAATTTTAACTAACAACTATTACTCTTCACTAGATCAGAACTGTAACAATAATGCCAATCAACTCTGCTCTTCATGATGCTTTTTTTAAAAAGTGTACTGTAAATAAAAGAAAACAGTTACTGCTCACTTTTGGGCTTTTTTTTCACAACAGCTGCAGTGAAAGGCCGTGTCATAAAAATGTTAGGGTAGTGTTATCTGGCAGAAACTACATTCCTAAAGAACTATGTTCAGTAGCATCACCACTTGAAGATTTAAAAAAAACCCAAATTAAAAAAAAAAAAAAAATCACTACATGTTTTAAGAAACAGCCTCAGAACAAGCATGGTGATTCAGGTACACTTTTTCTACTACTGTCTTTCAAATCTCAAGCAAGTTATGTGTTTGAAAAGCATTCTCTTAGCAACACTAAGAATTAAACACCAAGTTGCTGTTTGAATGGCAGTTAAGGACAGTCGTTTATTGACTTCACCTTTCAAAAATTCAGATAGCACCAAGCTGCACCACACACAGACTGTTTTATTTATTACCATGCTTCCACTTTCCCTTGAGCTCTTTCCTCCTCCCATTCAATGCACTTATTCAAAATGAGTCTCTAACTCTCCTAAAGAAAAATAGGTTAGCTTTTTAGAGAAGAGCTGATTGTGAAACAAACTCAATAGAACTTTCTTTTTTGAGAGATGAGGTTTTATTTGCATCATTTAAAAATAAGCAATAAAGACCTCAGTAACCGATTTAAAAGCTAAAAAAGCAAATACAATATTCAACTGGAATATAAAGTTAGGTCTTTCTAGTATATTGCTCTCATTGAAATCAATGGGAACTAGCAAAGAGTAGATGCAGTTCTGAGACAAATGTTTTCAGGAGGAAGAGAGGTGCAAGGGGAAGGGCTGGTTAGATACAGCCGACTTGATTCTACAGCATGATGTTTGTTAAGTCCTATCAATAGTTAGCTTTATTTAAAAAAAAAAAAATAGATATAGAAAGAAAACAACCCAAACCAACCCTCTTCCCTCCCCAGAGTCAAGTAGAGAATAAAAAAAGCTACAAAAGACACTACAACCTACAACGGCCAGAGTTTTCAGCACCATTGACCTAGGCTCACGTGATCCCTAATACACGTTTTGTTATTTAAGTGGATTTCTGAAAGTACAAAGACGTTTTCCACTCAGGCATTTCCAACTCCTTTTCATACAAGATTCTACTTTCATTTCTTAGCACCCAAAATTCTCAAAAGCCTTGCTACTGTGAAAAATAATTAGAAGGAGGTTTTGTTTAAAAAGATCATTCTCATATTCTAAAATAATTCTTGTGGCTATTTGTCCACTTAAAAATTAAATATAATACTAATTTATTACACACTTTAATTCATATGATTAAAGCATCTGGCTGAAGAGGTTCAGAACAGTACTAATTTAAACATGAATTAACATCTTACCTTCTTCTTCTCCGTCTTGTTCTAATGCTGCACTTTCTTCCTCAAAACTTCCAATACCTGATTCTATTTGAGGAGCTTGGTTGTGTTGCTGACTTAGTTTGTTGCGAATAATGCTGATTTCTTTCTTTAACAGCTTTGCTCTTTTGCTCCTTGACCCACTGGATTTCATTGCACAGGTGAGATCAAGTTTTTCTAGCAACTCTCTCAGCTGTTCTTCCAAGGACATATGCACTCTGTTTGCAGGATTCAGTAACCTATCCACTGAAGTCAAAATACGTATAATTGAAAATGTGTTAGTGTTTCCCACAATATCACCACCAACAGGACAAAAAAAAATTCACTCACCAGAATTAAAAAAAGTCATCAAAAAGCTACTTAGATTACAGTCTTAGAAGTTTTGCCATTACCAGTGATTAAATATTGAAATTAATTCCTACTATATAATTACTGTTCTTCTTAATCAGCATTTTGCTCAAGAAAATTAAGTAGTAGAGCGAAGAATTAAAAGGTCAGAAGGAAGACAATTAATCCTTCTCGCCCTAAGAGACTATTTCCTTCTTGTCAAAGAGAAGGGCAAGATTATGGTTATAAAACAAACGTGTTAATTATTCTCTTTTACTGTCAAAACCTCAGAAAACTGATATGTATGTCAAAAGAAGTAATTCTAATTCCTAGTATTACAAACGTACTTGACTTTTTAATTCAGTATGGTATTTAAGAATGAGCTTAAGTTTATGCACACAGGTAGTCATTTTCCATGACTTACATGCATACACAATCACGTTAAAGAAAGCACTCAATTTAAAAACCTTTTTCATGTATCTTGTTAAATCAGGCTCTGGCACTATGAAAATTGGAATCTGGGTAACACTGCCTTCTAACGACAGATCCAGTAGAACTGAAACACTTGAATCTTTCAAGCTGTGTTTTTAATGCAGTGGTGGGAAATCTAGTCAGCAAACTGAACAACAACAATCTTAAACACCTGTATGGAATGTACAGACTGTGCGTAATGAAAAATGCAACTTTTAATAACAATCCAAAACCATCTTACCATCTTCCCAAGAGAAAGGCTGGGGTGACTCAAGTTTAGGCCGTTCAGGTAAGTGCATTCCAGTTTCATTATTATAACCGATTCCTTCAGCATCTCGCCTAGCTTGCCTGAGAACTACACCTCCTTGATCTCTTAACCGCACTGCAGCTCTATAAAATATTGTATCTTTTGCATTGTATTTCATACAGTTATCTATGATAAGATTGAAGTCTTCTTCAAACTCACTGAGGTTTTTATAGCCTTGAGCATCTAACCGTTTTCGCATGGTAGAGAAATCCATAGGATGTTTAATATGATCCAAATAGTCTGGAACCTTTGAACAAATATTTAAAATACGAATGGGTAAAATTGTATTACTACAGACAAAGCAACATTAGCTATTAACTCATCCACATTTTCTAACATATTTTGTAACACCTCAAATCAAGAACTTCAAAATGTAGCTTAGAATTGCATGTCTTGATATTGCAAACAACTGCACACCAATAGAAGTTTACATATTGAAAGATTCTGCATCTTAGGTAACAAGCTGGACCTCTACTAACAGATGCTGGAACTACATATTTTTAGAAATCTGTGGGTTTATGTACTTCTTATACGTGTAATTATGCATATGCATACTTATAAATGTATTTATCCATATTCACACATAGGTATAATATATACATGTGTATGTAGTATATGCACACGTGTATGTATCCACAGTTTGTATTACACAGACATGTATACATTTCTACATGTTATTTATACACAGGTGTAAATGTGTTGTATGTGTACGTATGCACACATACATACACACATGTACAATCTAAGTTTATCTGATTTCCCACTGAATGAAAGGGAATTTCACCTGCAAGTAAGAACACAGTATCCACATTGCAATTTTTAAGACACCCTTTGAGTTTGCTCTATCAAATAATCTTATTGCAAAAGATCAACATGTACCCATGTTATTCTGTACAAGTGTTTCCTAGAAATTATTTTGGTATACGAGCATCAATAAACTTTCATAGCAGTAAGTCATAACTCATAGCATAGGTTATCAGAATAGAGATTAAAAGGTAACACTTCTCCCAACTCTGCATGCAATGATTTGTTTCTTGTACTTTACAAGTGCCACCAAGTCATGTCTAAACATAAGGAAATAGAGCTGAAAACATACCTCTTTAAGGTTCACTGGCTGAGCAAATATACGAGCAGAATCCTTTTCCTGCAGCTGATCCAGAACTGATCGCAAAAGTACAGTGAATGGAGTAAGCTGAAGTTCCATAGCAACCTGCTCAATCTTGACCTAAAGAAGTAATAATTATGCAGTTGAGCATTCTTCATTAAGATACTGTTTTAAAGTTGTCTTGCAGCAATACCAAAGTACTGTAGGCATGAAACACAATATACTTTAAGTAAATTAGTTCAATGGTACTTTCATCAGTTAGCATTTGTCTGAATTTTGTTCCATTTTTAAAACCTTTTCTTTTCTTTGAAAAGATGTTACACAAGAACAGCTTAATATTTTGCCAACAATGCAAAAACAAGAACAAGAATTTAAAGGTAACGTTTAAAATTAAATTTCAGCTGTAATGCCACGTTAAAAGTGTAAAAAGAGAATTCAATGAATGTTTACAGGCTACATAAGACCAAAAAAAAGAGAGTAATTCTAAAGATGTTCTATGTAAATTCCAAGAAAATAATTTTTAAAACCACAATCAATGTCTTCAGATTATCATCCTTGAGAATTTTCATTACTTTTGACAACTTGACAACTCCTCTATAGTTTTATTTTCAGGC
This sequence comes from Egretta garzetta, assembly GCF_000687185.1. Classification (NCBI taxonomy): domain Eukaryota; kingdom Metazoa; phylum Chordata; class Aves; order Pelecaniformes; family Ardeidae; genus Egretta; species Egretta garzetta. The sequence continues at coordinate 155,147 of NW_009258563.1, forward strand.
CATTTAAAGAGTTCTCAACATTGAAACAGTGTTGTTACCGCAAAAATAAATTATTTATAATACATTAATGGTGTGTATGTATACATACAATATAAATGTAAACACACACACACAAAATACATGTGTATAAATAACAATACATAACACATATGTAGAGCAAGTGATATGTGAACGTACAGGAATGATGCATGGAACTCCAGAAAGCACTCAAGAATTACAAACTATATTAGCTTGCAATGAATATTCACAGCTTGCAAAAAGTAAAAATGGATTTTTTTTTTATAAATAAGGACAATTATAGACTCTTAAGTGCAAACATTTTGCTTTCACAGTTTTCATATAGAATGTTATCTTTCTGCATTATCGCTTCATCCAATCTCTTCTCCCAGCAATGTTATCTCTAAGAATGTTGTAGGACTTAGATGCAGCTTTCTTTGGTGACAGAATAAAAGCACTACTCAGTGTAGGCACATGTATTGAGAAAACCTGAAGAGATCAAATTTTCTGCAGTTCTTCAGAAACCAATTGTCTTTGTAAGTCTAACAGAATGGCTTGTTAAATAATTTCTCTACACCAAAGCACGCAGCATGGGCAACAAACAGGAGTTGGAAGCCACCATGCTGTTAGAAGGCTATGACCTAGCTGTTAATACCTAAATTTGGTGGGATGAATCCCATGACTGGACTGTGGCTATCGATGACTACAGGCTGTTCAGAAGGGACAGGTGAAGAAGGAGGGGCAGAGCTGTTGCCCTCTACATCAACAGAGTGTGAAGAGCTGTCTCTGAAGAACAGCCATGAGCAGGCTGAAAGCTTACAGTTAAGAATCAGAGATCAAGGCAACAAAGGGAACCTTGTGGTTGGTGTCTACTACAGGCCACCCAATCAAGGGAAGCCTATTGGCAAAGCCATCTTCCTCCAGCTACGGCAGGCATCATGCTCACAGGCTCTCATCCTGCTGGAGTCTTCAACCACCCCAACATCTGCTGGAAAAGCAGCATGGCGAGCTGTAGGCAACCCAGGAGACTCCTGGAATGCACTGAGGGTAACTTCTTAAACCAGGTAATAGACAGCCCTACCAGAAGGGACTCAATACCAGTCACCAATGCAAGTGACCTAATCAGAGACGTCAAGGTTGAAGGCAACCTGGGCTGCAGTGATCATGCACTGGTGGAGTTTGCAGTCCTGAGGGATACGGGTCAGGTGAAGGGTAAAGTCAGGACCCTGAATTTTAGGAAAGCAGACTTGTAGATCTTCAAGGAGATAGTCAGTAGGACCCCCTAGGAAACTGTCCTCTGGGACAAGGGAGCAGAACAGAGCTGGCAGATCTTTAAGGACATGTTCCATAGAATGCAAGAACTCTCAATCCCCAGTTGTCAGAAACCAGTAAAGGAAGGCAAGAGACTGGCATGAATGAGTCAAGACATGCCCATCAAACAAAAAGGCAAGAAGGAAATGCACAGTCAGTGGAAGCAGGGAAAGGTATTCTGGGAAGAGGACGGGGACACTGCCCAGTTGTGTAGGGATGGATTCAGGAAGGCCAAGGCACCTCTGGAGCTGAACTTGGCAAGGGATGCAAAGAATAATTAGAAGGGCTTCTATAGGTACATCATCCAGAAAAGGAAGGTCAAAGAAAGCATACCCCCACGATGAACAAGAATGGCAAACTGGTAACAGTTTGGACCAGGAGAAGGCTGAGATACTCAACAAGTTCTTTCCCTCGGTCTTCACTGGCAGCCTCTCTTCCCACACCTCTCAAGTAGATGGACTGCAAGATGGGGACTGGGGGAGCAAAGTCCCTCCCACTGTAAGAGAAGATCAAATTTCTGACTACCTGAGGAACCTCAATATATATAAAATCTATGGGATCTGATGAGATGCATCCCAGAGTCCTGAGAGAACTGGCTGATGTAGTTGCTGGAAAAAGGGAAATACTGCACCTGTTTTTAAAAAGAGTAAAAAGGAGGACACTGGGAACTACCAACCTGCCAGCCTCACCTCCATGCCTGGGAAGATCATGGAACAGATCCTCCTAGAAGCTATGCTAAGGCACACAGAGGACAGGGAGGTTATTTGAGACAGCCAGTATGGCTTCACCAAGGGTAAGTCTTGCCTGACCAACCCAGTGGCTTCCTATGATGGAGTGACTACATCAGTGGACAAAGAAAAAGCTACAGATGTCATCTATCTGGACTTCTGTAAAACCTTCAACAGTCCCTCACAACATCCTTCTCTCTAAATTGGATAGATATAGATGTGATGGATGGCATGTTTGGTGGATAACGAATTGGCTGGATGGTCACATCCAGAGGGTAGTGATCAACAGCTCAATGTCCAGATGGAAATCTGTGACAAATGGTGCCCCTCAGGGGTCTGCATTGGGACCAGTCCTGTTTAGTATTTTCATCGATGACAGTCAGTGGGATGAAGTGGACCCTCAGCGAATTTGCAGACAACACCAAGCTGAGTGGTGCAGTTGACACACCGGAGGGATGAAACGCCAGCCAGAAGGACCTGGACAAGTTCGAGAAGTGGACTCACATGAACCTCATGAGGTTCAACAAGGCCAAGTACAAGGTCTTGCACCTGGTTCAGGACAACAGCTGGTATCAATACAGGCTGGGGGAAGAAAGGATTGAGAGCAGCCCTGCAGAGGAGGACTTGGGGATGCTGGTGGATGAAAAGCTGGATGCCAGCAATGTGCACTTGCAGCCCAGAAAAACAACCATATCCTGGGCTGCATCAGAAGCACAGCCAGCAGGTCAAGGAAGGTGATGCTGTCCCTCTACTCTGCTCTGGAGTCCTCAGATCAGTAAAGACGTGGAATTGTTGGAGACAGTCCAGAGAAGGGCCACAAAGGGATGGAACACGGAAAGGCTGAGAGAGCTGGGGTTGTTCAGCCTGGAGAAGAGAAGGCTCCAAGCAGACCTTATTGAGGCCTGTCAGTACTTAAAGGGGGCTTATAAGAAAGATGGGGACAAACATTTTAGCAGGGCCTGCTGCAATAGGCAAGAGGTAATGGTTTTAAACTAAAAATTAAAAAAAGGTAGATTCAGACTAGATGTAAGGAAGAACTTCTTTACAATGAGGGTGGTGAAGTGCTGGAACAGGTTGCCTGGGGAGGCTGTGTATGACTCATCCTGGAAACATTCAAGGCCAGGTGGGACAGGGCTCTGAGCAACCTGATGTAATTGAAGATGTCCCTGCTCATTGCAGGGGGGTTGGACTAGGTGACTTTTAAAGGTCTCTTCCAAACCACACCATTCTATGATAACTTTATATATTTTAAGCAGTATGCGCGAGCGTGTGCATGCACATATGTTTCTTGATCCTACATGAGGATTAGAAGACAAACATTGCAGTCCTTCCATTGCAAAAATAGCATGTGAGAATACTCAAACTATCTTTCTTTCAGAAAAGTTTCACCAAATTAAAAGGTACTCCATTTACCTGTTCTCTTTTTAATTTTTCACGCTTACGTATAAGTTCAATCAATAAACGTGCTCTTTCAAGGTCATGGCGCAGCCTTTGCCAGTACTTCAATTTTTCTTTTAAGGCTTGCATTTCTTCATCATCTTCTCTCTAAGAAAAGAATCAAAATGTTTTCATGAAATGAAAAATGCTAACTGCTTTCTATAACCTAGTTTTATGCAATTACAGAACTTATTCACAGGAAAGGAGAAACTACTGTCTTACAGTTACAGTACTTGGTCATAAGCTTCATACTGCAACAAATGTAAACCTCTGGTCTTCTAGAGTTTCTCAACTGCCCAGCTGAAAAAAAAAAATCTATAAACTGGAAAGCAATCCTACGGTGAAGGCTTGTATCAGAAAAAGCAATACAGCAAACAGCAACCTAGCAATATAACAAGCTGCAAAGATTCAGTATTTTCACATCAAAATCCAAAGCAGATGAACATCATCAGCTTCTTCAGAAACTCAATCCCAGCAGAAACAAATTCTTGTTGTACTCAACAGTCTACCTCCCCCGCACTCAGCAAAATTAGGACACACTTGTAACAGAACAAAATCATTATGACTTCTGAGGACAGGAAATGAAAAAGCAGTTTATTAAATACTATAGTAACTTCAAATGGTACTGCAAATAGGTAATGTAGTAATATAACCTTTCAGTGAATGGATGAAAGAATTCACAGATTTTTAAGACAAAGCAGTGTTTAAACAGTTGCAGTTTGATTTGTACATACAGAAAATAGGGCTTTTCTTGTTTGTTTTTACTATTTTTCATAAGAAAAAGAAGGATACTGGAGTATTACCTACAGTATTCAAATGGTGTTGGTAATTCACCAGGAACAAGACCATAAAAAAGTAGAACTCCTGATATTAGTACCAACTACACAGAAGAAACATCTGCTTTGAAAAATTATGACATTTAAAATAAATGTTTTATAAAAGAGTCTCAGAAAGAGATCCAAAGCTTTGTAAGCTTGCCTGTAACTAGCATAATGCAATATACATTCACTAAGTGTTGTGGTTTTTTTTTTTTTAAACTAAATCAAACAATAAATTCCCTATAGTATGAAAAAAAAAAAAAAAAGATGAATAAAGAAAACTGGCTAAGAAGATGAACAATAACCAACATTACAAATTGTTATACTCAAAGCAAAAACCTCCTTAAAGAATAATTTTAAAATATCGTAGGTCCTCTAAAGGAACCTTGTGCAATTTTTCAGACGGAAGGTTCTATAAATAGAACTGGAAAAACTGGCAGTTTAAATACCTAATAGATTTGCAAGTCCTATCATTCTATGAGCTGCATTGTATTTTACTGCTTTATACACTTTGTAAAAGTAAAGGCAAGTACCTGTGGAAGCTATGAAGTTAGTTTTATTCAAATCTCTGACTTCACTGAAGTTGAAAATCCTTAGCTAACAACTACCTCTGTATTACAATATAGCAATCTGGAAACAACAGTTTGTTCCTCTTTAAAAAAAAAAAAAAAGAAAAAAACACAAAAAGAAGAACAAAAAACTGTAGCTAGAAATTTCTAGTTCCCTTTCCGAATGACTATTACTACTGACAGTTATCATTCAGTCTTGACTTATAGATACATAATAATTTAACTGTTGAGGGTCAGAACCGTGCAAAGTAAATTTCGACAGAACAAATATTAGTATGCACATTTTCAATTCCTTAAAACTCTCAGAGACTCAGTGAATGAGAAAAATTACGTTGCCACTAATTGCTCTTCTCCTACACCACTTCATCTCTGAGTACAGATCACACATGTGGAAAAGCAACCTGTTAACTGACATAGCTATACAATTTTTTCATAGTTATACTGTTTGTCAGGACCAAAATTAAGTTGTGGCTATTGCTAAAAATGGAAGGCTTGTCCTCCCTCTGCTTTCAGCCATTCAGAACCTGCTCTTTTGCCCTATGTAATTGCATAGTTCATGAAACTGGGGAACTGACCCTACTGAAAGCTAAGTCAACAAAACCATACCAGTTTTAGGGTGGGTCAGGAAACTTAAATACAGCAAGAAAAAAAAAGTTACACCAGGTCTTGGAGTAGTTCATTAGAGACTTAAACATCATTCTGGCTTGGGGATTAATAGCAAACCTCCAATTTTTTGACACTCCTATGCAAAGTAATGTTGGCAGACATAGTTACAATAGCTTACATAAACCCCCTTTACCGTAACCTTGTTATTACCTGACATACAACGTATACCTTAATTAGATTAAAAATTCCAGGCAAGCTGAGAAGAGCATGATGCACTTGTTTCCAACATCTAAGTAGTAAAAACCTGGATAACAAGAGTTCCTTTCAAAATTTTTAGTTTTCAAAAGCTTTCTGACAAGGGAAGTTTCTATTAACTTCCTGGTAAAGAGTTCTTCCAAATCTTTCTTTCTATAACAAAGCTAGAAAGTTTCTTCTGGCTGAATACACAAGAAGAATTTAGAAAGAAACTCTGTGGTATTTTCTGATGGACTTAGTTCTTGCTGAACACCAAATATGATCTAGAAAGGCTAACACTGACACATTTATTAATACTGAGGGAAGAGGGAAACACTTCTAACTCTACACACAGAACACGCATCAACTAAGAACTGGTCTTCAGCTCCAACTCCCACCGTAAGTATGTTACCAACCAGACTCTGCACACTAGCAGGAATACTGTCAGCGTACCAACAGATTGCTCCTTATGCTGGATATGGATACTCGGGGACAGCCTCACTCCCTACAGGGACTGTAACTTAATGTGTTAAACAAAAACAGAATTACAGTGATGAAATGGGATCTTGACCAATACAATTAGTTTTATTAAGACCCTCTGCTGGCACCTATATGCTAATCAGTCAAAATCATTTTGTGGCTACAACTAGTCGTCTTACTCAAATTTTCAGTGCAGATACAACTTTAGCCACCAGCACCTTCTACTTTGTTTCTCCAAACAGTGGTTTTAACCAACCCCTCTACAGCAGCAACATGCTGTGCTTAAATTTCACTCGTTATTTTTATTCAAGCATTCTTTAAGCACAGAAAAAAACTAAAATAATGGGGATGTAAATTTATTAGAGAATTTCCAATACCTTTCCTGAATTTCTAGGTGGAGAGAGAGGTGACAGTATAAACCATTCTTTCAGAGGGTTCCTCGTTCCTGCAGATGGTGAGGTAGTATATAAGCCAAGATCTTTTTGCCTGGCTTCGAACTGTTAGTTGATGTAACATCACCTTCAAAAGCATATCATAACTGAGCTCTGAAACATGTTCATTAAGAAGTAATTCTAAATCACAGAATGCTTCCCACCCTGCCAAATTTGTTCTAGCAAACAGGTATTAGCGAGAGATCAAAACCACCTTCCACTAGGCATCTCAAAACCATTTTCAGGGTTTTGGTTCCTCATGTTAACATTTCTTTTCAGTTTAAATGATAATGATGATTAAAAAGTCTCCCCTGCAACTGTATTACGTCAGTGTTTATATTTCTTTGATTTGACTGAAAACCTATTCAGGTTTCTTGACATTCTGACCTCTCAGATAAAATAAGGGAAAAATAATTTTCCCATCTAGACCGACATGAACAAAATAATCACATATATCTGAAAATATTGAGGCATTCTCACAGCAGCTATGACACAGCTGTTTGTTAAAGTCTTCATTATGGTTTGGCTTATACTTGGAGTAATGAAGACGACTAATGCATCATATGCTTTGCAGTTATGACTACTTTAATAGGTATTATATATACATATTGAAGATGCTATGGAGAAGATGCAATGTCGTAGGGCACTTGCTACTCACTGAAAAGCACCACCTACACATTTTTCATCAACAGTATCATTTAATAAACAGCTTTGCTTGGAACTTGCTTTTTCTTTTCAGAAGACAAAGTTAATTTCAATTATAATTTTTAAGCATAGTCTCAGAAGTGCCCCAATATTTAATAAAATATTTTCCAATTAATTTAGAAAGTATTTTCATTATTTTCTTACTTAAGAATAGTGCACAGTTCTGAAATTAGAAAAGTAAGGATAGTGTTTGGACAGGAGTACAACAGGCAAATGGATTTTGAACAGCTCCTAAGTCTTATTTTATTATAATCAAACATCAATTATAAGAATAATTTTCTCTTTGTAGTTACTATTGAAATATTTAGAAGTGTTGCAGTCTCATGATGCCATCTTAACAGGAAAAGTACTTCCCAACTACCAGCTAGCAAGTATAATTTTTTCAGACACTAACTACAGTCTAGGTCTATACCACCACATAAGCTCTGGACTTTTGTGCTTGGTTTTTATCCTTTTTAAGGAGTTGAACTCATTTAAAAAAAAAAAGAACAAAAAACAAAAAAAAAACCCAAACCACCAGTCTATTATCTGAATAAATTAATTTCATCTGTTATTGGGTAACTGCCAGGCACTGCCATGGAGTAATACAGAAGTAATGAAAGATAAACAAGTGTCCAATTTATTCCAAGTTAATTCCACCTAAAAGGAATTTTAGCATCTCAGTTGTAACAAAAGGCTGAGGTGGCTGGGACAGTTTAGCCTGGAAAAGAAAAGGCTCCAGGGGGAATCTCATCAATGTACATAAATACCTGAAGAAGGCAGAGCCAGGCTCTTTTCAGTGGTGCCCAGTGACAGGACCAGATTCAGTGGGCACAAACTGAAACACAGGAGGTTCTGCTTGATCATCAGGAAATGCTTTTCTTTTTTCTTTTTTTTTTTTTGGTGTTTTTTTTTTTTTTTTCTTGCATTTACTTAATGTGAGGGTGACCATGCACTGGCACACGTTGCCCAGGGAGGTTGTGGAGTCTCCACCCTTGGAGATACTCAAAAGCCATCTGGATGTGGTCCTGGGCAACCAACTCTGCTCGGCCCTGCTTGAGCAGTGGGGTTGGACCAGATAACATCCAGAGGTCCCTTCCAACCTCAACTATTCTGGGAATTGTTAATTAATTTTTTTCATGAAAAGCTAAGAAAATATTCGCACACACAAAAAGGGCAGATCCAATAATTAGGAAGTAGTCTTGACCATAGCATTTTTATGACTACATCAATTAACAACTTAATCAGCAATTAGCAATGCAATTTAAACAAAAATAATAGCTAGGCTTTAAAGGGGAAAAAAACCCCCTCAGTATAATACAAGGGAATTATTATAATATATACGCTTAAGTTCTAGAAGCTATTTTACTGAAACAATTCCACTGAAAGTCAAATACCTGGAGAATGAAAAGAACACAGCTAACTACATTTTCAGTACAGTTAAAAAAGGTAACAGGGGTGCAGTAAGAATGTCCGTATCATGATGTTTCACAACATTTCAAGGTCTACACACATGGATCCATACATAGAATTCAGAAGTGTAATTATTTTTTAAGCCAAATCAGTAAAAGACCTGCCAAAAATCTCTAATGTCACTGAAGAGCTGTTAGTATTACAAAAAAGGGAAGCAGTGTCATACTACAAAAATGGGAAGCGGAAGAATACTGCTTTCTGAACCTGATACACACCTGGAGTGACTGTTTTTCAGCAATTCTGACTGGTGAATGTGCGTAACTTGAACCAAACTAGATGTATTTTAGACAGGATGAGTTTTACTTGAACAAAGTATCAGCATTAAGTTATGCTTGTTTACATCCTACTTAACTAAGTCAGAAGTGAAACTAAAAGTTGAAACAGGTCTTTGAACTTCATCAACAACTTGCTCTTTGTTCTGTTATTACCTAACAAGGTAGGCAATAAAGATCTGATTTCAAAAACTGTAACTAGCATGTCAGACCTTTATTCTGTAAAAATCCCTGTTTTTCTCAGTTACAAGTGTCGAAGACAGTGCTTTGCATCTTTTGATGACTTTAAAATAAAACCTATTCTTTATCTTACTAACTCATACCACATCGAGGAATGAGTTCCAAAAAGACACAATACTAGTCAATGAACAATGGTATTAGGATAGTTTTGGTGACAGTATTTTTGTGAAACACTGAAGCGAAACAAAAGAACCACCCAAATAAATACATATTTTTTTTCATATCTCACAACTTTAAAAGGATTAGATAATGTCTGATTTCCAGTAGAGGTCACATTACTTAAGAATAAGGTAAAGAATTTACTTGGTATGGAATAAGAGAAAGTTTTTACTCCATGCTATGTTTCCTCATTAATTTTTTACTCTATAAAGTAGGGAGATTCTGATTTCTTCTTATAAGTAAAAAGTGTGTCACATACCTGTTGTGTGTTTCTTTGTGACTGTAAACTGGACTGCAGTCTTCTCAACAGAGGAACACCATTCCTAGACAGCCTTTTAAGCAACCAGTAACTGTGCACTCGTTCAACAAACTGCTTCTTCCGCTGAATGGCCACCTGATTCATAATCTTATTTAATCTAAAATATGGCAAAGCATAAAACATATTTGTCTATGGAAATTAAACATCTCATATATATGCATGTATAACAAACAACAGTGATCACCACATTACTAATTTCTTTCATCCCTTTCAACACAATTATTTCTGAGAAGTAGGTTACAATCAAATACAGCTGCTTCACACTAGTTTCTAGCAAATACGTTCAGGTACTTTATAAAGCTAAAGGGCATCAATTTTTTCATGATCATTATCTCAAGAGCAATCCCAGATTAGGGCTGGGAATAAAGCTTTATGTGCATTTTCCTGTTGAAAATAAAATCAGAAATAAAGCTCTAAATCCCTACAAAAGTTTTCAGATCATTTGTTGCCATCCTCACACAGAATTAGTAGTTTACTTTAAAGACAATATATCTTCAAACTTTTTACAAAAACATGCAACAAAACTTGTATTACTCATCTACTAGTATTAAATTTTTGGCAAATAAAGCAAACAAAAAATGAAAACAGAAGAACACTTATGATTTTACACCACAGATATGATGAAAATATCCACACAGGAAATATGCAAGAGAGAATGATACAAACAGTTAAGCACAGTATCTCGATTAAATAAATAGTATTTTCTCCAAACTTGTTTTTTAACAGATACAAATACTGTTTACATATACTCTCTATACAAATACTCTAGGAAAGTGCTATATGAGTATCACACACAACAAACCTGAGTACCACTTTTTAAAATAATGACACATTAAAATCTCCAAGTCTCACACATGACACTAATCTCTCAAAACTTATATTAAAAAAAAAGTTTATCTGAAACAGATATTCAACGCTCTGTGCCTACAGTAACTTGAAATCATGGAAAAAAAAAATCAAAAAAATGTTGATGGTGGTAGAATGAACAGGTTTTGTCTTTGTATGATATTGCAGGAATTCGTCACTGGTGTTAGCCCTTGCAAAATGAACACAAGATGCCCCAAGGCACCAATCACCTGTGTTTGGGGGCAGGGGTGAGGAGTTGGACAGAGAAAAGGATTTCCTGAGCTGGATGTTAAGACAGAGTTACAGAAAGGCTAATATCAATAAACAGAAATCTGTTAATTCTTCACTCGTTATATTACTACCCATAGAAAAACTCTACAATGGATAGTAGGAGGTTTATCAGAGATTCTCCAATAAAATCTAATACCAAAATAGACAAAATTAAATTCAAGTAGTGCCTGATTTGTAGACCACTACCATGAGATGTTTAAATAAAAATCAGGAACACATACACGTATTAGTATTTTTCTGCCTTTTCCCTTTAATATTAGGAATAAAGCTGTTTCTCAGGTAAGTGGTAGAAAAAAAGTAGTAAAATACTTAAAGAAAACATAAAGTTATAAGTAAACCTTGGTTAAAATGATTTTTAATAGCTGGGAAACATGAATGATATTTTTCAGACAGACATGCAAGTGAGTCTACAAGTGAGTTCACGAAAGGTCATCATCCCTGGTTGTTTTCTCAGGGCTGTGTAGAAGGTAAGGTGCAACAGGTCTACTCCGTGCTACACTAAGTGTAGCTACAGAGCTTTCAGTCATCACAGGGTAAAGGCAGAACAAACACAGGTTTTCTTCAAAATACAGTGCCACTGTGTCCTTCGGTTCTTCAAGTGACGTTGTTTTTCAATGAATAACTAAGCCAGTTAGGCATTCTTGAAAAAATTTAGCTTAACTTAAAGCTTAGAAAGTCTGCAGATGGACTTAGGACTGTCTTGTAAGTCTTTCACTGAAGGGCAGAGGCAGGCTCCGCAAAGACTTATTCAGTGCAGAACAGGCCTTGATGTGAACATGCTAAACTTCAAACACAACAGAATTACAATTAATCATAGAATGCAATCACAATCAAATAATTACTTTCACATCTCTCTCCTGGAAAGAGCAAAACCTGAACTGAGTCAAAAAAAGCAGAGCCAAATATATACCTATTTGGAAAGATCAGGGAATCTTAACTTAACATGAAGAAAGGTGCCTTGGCTTCATGCCCATCAGATGTGGCAAGACTAAGCAAACATCTTTAATTACAACTTTAATGTACATTTGCCCATTCACATAACAAACCATTCTATTCATAGATAATTATAATAGTAAAGTGCTAGAATAAGCTTAGGAAAGATGTTCACAGAAGATATTCTCCAACTTTAAAAATACAAGTAAACAGAAGGTAATTTGGAGTGCAGAAACTACCTATCGAGGGGTAGGAATCTACTACTCTCTGCCTTCCCTCCAAATAAAACCAAACAAATACTGGCCGTTCATATTTCATTTAGACACCAGACTTCGGTAGTGGCAATATACCACCAATCACCCCTTAATTTCTCAAAATACAGAGGTCAGATGCTCTTCACATGGCAGGTATCTACAAAGCCTCTACACTCTGATCTTACTGACATAACGAGGTTGTTACATCTGCTGTTAGACCCTAAGCACCCACTAACTATATAGCACAGTTCTTTTATCATCTTTTTGCTTAGTCAGATACTCCCAGGTAGACTTCTACCACCCAAAACACTTTACATTTTGACAGACAATAAAACCGTTTTTTGGGAAATAAGACATGATTCATTTGCTTCTACAGAACCCTAGAAGTAGCAAAGACTGGGTATTGATTTTGGAGCTCCCATCCTTGAAGGTGCTACCACATTGGAAAAGAGGTTCTCCCTCACAAAGATGAAAACAAGCATGAAATGAGGCATGTAAGTATGTGCCAGTCTTGAGCAAGTTCCTTTCTGCTACCTGAGCTTGAACTAAATTTGTAAATGTTCAAACTAAATTTTCAAACTAGAAATTTGAAATTCTTTGAGGTCTTAAAGGAGTATAAACACTGCATATTCCAATTACTTCTCTTCAACAGAGAGATATACTTTAAAAGAAACTATTGAATAGTAAAAAAAAAAAAGTATGTATTTGAGGCAGATAAGGGAGAGCTGCTTGAAGACTATAGTTTTGCAATTCAGGATCTGACTTGCACAAGGCAGGATTAACTGCTACACTACACTGACAAATCCCCCACACAGAGGCAAGGCTTACAGAACTTAGGTCATCTCCCAGAACTACACAAAACAGGTAAGCAAAGGCATTTTTTTTGCTAATATATCAGTGTACCCTAGAACTTTTTCCACATGTAAGAGTATCAGGAAAGAACAGCTGTCTGTAGTGTTTTATTTTCTAATGGCAAGTCGAGCATAGTAAGCACTGGGAGAAAAAAAAAAATCAGGTATTTCAAATGCATATTAAACACACGGCTATCAACTGAACCTGTGCTTTCTCTTCAGAAAAAACAGACCGATCTCATTGCAATGAGCAATCTCTTTATTTAATAATTTTTTATATCTCTGTTAAGATTGCCAAGTAAGTACAAGACTACTATTGAAGACAGCTCACAAAAATTAGAAAGTAGGAATATATATTTGGAAGATACGAGCAGAGTTATTGTCTTCCCTATCACAACTGACTTTAGATACATCAGGGGAAAAAAAAAAAACCACAACTATAGTGACTACAGAGAGCAAGCAGGGAGATGAGAAGTGTTCTTGCTATCCATGTTCCACATGGAACAGAGAATTTTTTAAGACAAAACTCCCGAGAAGCATCCTGAAATGGACCACATTAAGTGCTAAGCAGTTGTCTCTCAAAGCATTTAAACTATCAATAAGCTAAACCCAGAGCAGAACAGTTCTTATGCTGTAACTTGCTGCAGCCTGAACCACTATTCCGAGGCCTTAAGAACAGCTTAGTGTGGCTCACAGTATGTTGTTTTTCCCCTCAACTTATCAGTTACTTCAAATAAAACACATTGAAAGAATTTGAAAATTCTTTAAAAGCGGCTGTGTTCCCATGAAATTCAGTAGCTGCTGTTACGTAACTGGTCCCACAAAAGAAGCATTAGGTTTCAAGCTGATGGCCACTGCAGCCTTTTGAAGTTCTGGCACCACCACTCATACTCCCTCGTTTTTTCCTTTTTTTTTTGGGCTACATTCCAAGACTACACAGATGTCAAAACATTTTTCAAAACTGTTTTATTTGTGCCACAGGCAACTGAGAAAGCCAATACTACTTCCCTTCCCCAGCCCCACTTGTATCCAACTGTAAAATACTGTGACATGCACTACAAACATGATACAGAGGTATCGTACAATTCACTGCTTGTCTTTAAAGAGGGAAAGGTCCCTTTTCAGCTGAAGCTTTCCAGAAGCACCTGCAGTTCCCAGCCTGAAACCATAGTTTAGGCTGAAGTGTAAATTACGGCATTAAAAATATGCTGCATTTACAAAAGCAATAAAAGGATGAGGAGAGGAAAACTGTTTGTTTTGAAAGGCTAAGACAGACTCAGATAATTTAATTTAAAATGAAAGCTAATACACAACAGCTTTGATGAGAAACTGTAATTTATCAGCTGATACACACTAACCCTCTCCTCACACAGAGACATTTGATGGATAATCTACCCTGCAAAGGGTGATACTCTTAATGCACTGGTCAAAGCATTCAGAGAAAGCTGAGCGTTACTCAGTCCTGGGTTTCCTCAAATTTTAGATAAATGCATAAAATAATTTTCATCAACATAAGACGTGCTCTTGTCATGGTAGCAATCTCACAGCTTCCTTCTTCCTACTCATGACTGCCTTCCCCTCCCAGTTTCAGTTACATGTCACTGTGGCAACTATGGCCACTGGTTACAAGTGAAACCAGTATTTTTGGTGACTAACAATGTGGCTGTTTAACCTAAGAAAGCACATGAGAGATAATCAGCCCCTTTTCTGTTAATCATCACCAACCACTCCACAGACCATACATGCTTGGTAGCCCCACAGATATCATTTTAGTATTATAATATATGAAGACTTCTATAGCATCTCTCCAGTCTCAAGTTTTCAAAAGACAAACTGGAGAGAAAATTTCCTTAGGCAAGTCTGTGATTTTGCCAGTATTGCTATAGTAACTCAGGCAGAAGGAACTTAATATGAAAATCTGTAAGATTAAGCAAGATCAAATACCCACTAAAACCAATCAATTTTTAAACACAAATTAAACCTAGTATTTTAAATTACTATACTTGCCCTGAGCCTCCAGTTTCATCAGTTTGTTATTTTGAATCTTCCTTTATCCAACATAACTATTAAAAGTACATGCAAAAGACTAGCAAAACTAAATTATACTCTGTAAAACTGTATTTAGTATCACTAAAATATCAGTTTCTCTTGACCTACGGTAATACCCATGAACAATCAAATGACGTTCCACTTTACTGGGCAAATAAAATATCCCTATTTTCCAACACAAACATTGCAGATATGTTTCTAAAAGCTGTCAGAACAAAACATAAAAAAAAAAATCTAAATTGAACAAGTTGTAACAAAGTAAATGGAGTTTCAGGAACATTTGAATTTCCAAGCCTTGCTCAGGGAAGTTCCACAGAACATACCAAAACTCATAGGAAGCGGGGAAGACACAGAAGTTACCTACTGACACCAACTGGAAGAGAAATAGCAGAAAAACAGAATAAAAAAACTATGAAAGTGTCTGTTTTGAGAACTGGAATTAATTCTGGGACCTTGCCAACTATTCCTCCTACTTCCGTATCCAAAACCTTCAGCTTTCGAAGATGAGAAAGCCTGCTTAGATGGATGGAACGCTTCTCTTCCCACACAAAACCTTTGGCAGAAGCTGCCTGTCAAACAGTGTTTGCAAAATTCACCTTTCAATATACCTTTTTTTAAAAAAAAAACCAAACAGTGGAGACAGTTTTATTGCCATGCCTGTATGTTATCCCCTCAACAAAAAGTTCAAGTTACTATATGATTTCTTAACTAAAAAAACCCAAACAAACCCTTCTGATCAGCTTTGAAGACAACACAGGTAGATGAATAACTACATAAAAACTGGAATCCAATTGCATGTCTTCATTTTCTTTTGGAAATGGATACAGATAAGGTTTCTTTTCTAACTAGCAGAATTCAGCTATGTACCCAACAGGGTACGTATCAAATCCTGAAAAGACTGACAAGGATTTTGACACAAGTCTTCAGGATCTCCATGTGTCAAATACACACTTCCCTAATTAAAATTACCTTCCAGCTTTTGTATTTAAGATTTGAATAAACAGGAATGTCCCATTCTCGAATCACTACCCTTACTAATCTAACACAGTGTTTCATCATGTTCACAGTTACTCCTTTTTGTCTGTATGTTTTAAAATTCTAGCTATTGAACTTGCTTTTCTCTGCCAGGTTGAGAATCCAACAGCGTATCTACTGATGCATCTTCTGAAGCCTGAAAGTCTCTCCAGGTTCCCATTCTTTATTTTACATTTCTGGGTATTTAAGTAATATTTCATTTTGACTGAACATGTAGGAAGCACTTTTTCTTGCTTCACATGACTGTGAAACGAAGCATCTATTTTTCTACTTGAGCAAACAGCTTGTAAAGTTTTTCTGGGACAGGAAAATAGAACGTTGAACTTAAGAGGGAAGAAAATGCTATGTTATTTCAGTCAATTCTCTGTTAGTTATAACAGGTTACTTTGTTCCTATTCTAACAATTAAGTTCACAATCTTCCAAACCTTTGGTTAAGGAAGAAACCGAAACGGTCAAAAAAACCCCACCCTGCCATACTAGAAAACCTTCTTAGTCTTCCTAGAAAAATCACATGCATAGATTTACTTCTGCCATTTCCTATACATAATACTGAGTCAAGACTTTTCCTTAAAATTACTCAAAATACTTTTCTGGGCTGCTTTTTTTTGTAGTAGTCATAACCATACCACACATGATTTTGAAATATAATCTCAAAAGGCTAAATTCACATCAGAGATGAAGTATTAATCAAAAATAGTCTTTTTATCTGTAACAGAAGAAATCCCAGTGTTTATCTACTCGCTTTTGTGCACTCTGTAACTTGACTATTGATTAAAGAACTGCCAGGAGACAGTTCTTCAGACAATGCCTTCTGAAAATCGTGGTTTTGTATGGCTCTTAGAAGATGCAACATTGTAGTAGCTCTTTTCTTGATTCAGGCAAAATTTAAGCAAAGAGGTCAGGATGACACCAGCAGTAGTTTCCACATGTATCAGAAAGGTTTTGAAGGCGATCAATCTCACAAAAAAGTCACATCAGTGGACGATGACTGCTAGCATCCCATTCCACTGTATCTAGGTTATTCCATTGTTTAATTATTAGGTACAGCCACAAGGCATACCTACATCATGCTCTCCTGTACTACCTACTTCCATAAGCTTCTTTCAACTCTCTTTCAATAATATGATGCAACACAACTGATGCATAAAACATTGAAAACAAGTATAGCACCTTGTTCGCACCTTGTTCCTACTTATTATGAAAGTGGGGCTTTTTTTGCTTTTTTTTTTTTTGCTCTCCAAAGCAAGTGCTTTATTTCAAATGCTTTCTTCCAGACACTACAAATACACCACATAGAAAACTGAAACTAAAGATGAAAGCAAATATTTATATACTTTAAAATACCTGCTTCCACTTAATAGAGCAACACTTGCACGAATAGTATTTTAATAAAGCAGATTACACTGTATCTCAGTGTATACTTTGAAAATATTCAAGATTAAATATTTCATATCACATTCAACTTCCTCCCAAGTCTATAGCAACAATATCCTAGTTTCACATTTTTTAAGAACATTAATATTGACACTGGCTTTGCTTTTCACCAAGCAATCACATTTTAAATGCCTCTTTCAACACACAAGATCAAAAGACCACACCAAAACAATGTTACTTGTACTGAAGAATCAAGCACTCAAAAGTAAGAGAAACCAGCCAGTTTTCACAGCTAATGCTGCGACTCTTCTCATTTAAGTGTCCATCCTACTCACTTATAAAGGACAAGGATAAGCAGCAGGGGGCGGGGGGAGGCACACAAAATCCACAAGAAATGGAGCACAGAGCCAGTATAAGATAACTAACATAGACAAGAAGCTAGATTTAGATTATCAAGTCAGCCCTAAAAGTTAGGATTTCCTAACTTGGAAATTCTGAACCTGCAATCTGAATAAATACTTGGAGTATTTTATTAGGAAGAAAAAAAAAAAAAACATTTATCTATTAGGCAGAATTCAACCATCATACAACATCAGTGGAGTACTGCAAGAACAAATTTGTCACTACTGTCTTCAGACAAACTAGCTGGTGGCAGCAGGAGGCCACTTTTCTGATGACCATATGCCAGCACGTGCAGATACTGTCTGTCCCTCCCAGAGGTACAGTTTGAGGGAGTGTCCTTCCCCACTCGCCCCACCACGTAAGACAGCTGCTCTGACACTTCCCAGAAACATGCAACTTTTAGACTAAGCTAAATTCTGCCTTTAAAAAAAAAAAACCACCACCAAAAAAGCTGATGAATGCAAGCAGTACAACGTAAGCAACAACCTTCAACAGTTTTATATTTCAAGAAAAACTGAACGGAGTGTCCTAGGAAAAGGACAACATACTTCTGTAGCCAGAAGGCCTGATGCAAATCATATATGCGTAACAGGTTCCCCAGTGGTCCCATATACTATTCATTCCAAGTGCTAAG
The DNA here is from genome assembly GCF_000687185.1 of Egretta garzetta. NCBI lineage: Eukaryota > Metazoa > Chordata > Aves > Pelecaniformes > Ardeidae > Egretta > Egretta garzetta. The sequence goes on from NW_009258563.1 coordinate 173,575, forward strand.
CAAGTTACTAAGAAGTCAGCACTGAAAACTGAAGTCACCTTACAGTTACATGACCTATTGCAGCTTTGGAAGTGGATACTTAGGTACACACTTTCTAAAATACCTAGGGAACAGGACATATAGACGCTCAGCGTTAAAAAAAACGATAAAGACACGGGGAAGGAAGTATTCATCTCCTATCATCAGTGGTTAAAAACTTTGGATCCTACACTCTTAAATCAGTAGTTCACAGATGGTAAGTCTGAGAGGCTGTATAATTAGATTGCAAGTGACCTACAGAATGACACTATCTATGTAATTTAACAGCAAAAGACTTAGAGTATAACATCTGTGTAAGAAATTCTGGTAACTGAGAAGCGTTCAGCTCAAAATCATTCAAGGCAGTAGCGTAGAAACCTGATCTACAAATAAGCTGATACAGAAACTGATGAGCTACAGAAAGTAGTGTAGAAATCACATTGTTCTACACCAATCTTAACATATCCTGAACATTAAGGTAGTTGTTTCAGAAAACAGAATTATTGCAAATGGCGTTATTAAAATGCCCAGCCCTTCATATACACTTACTATCCAGGTTAGGAAACACCATACAATCCTTCCACCTTAAACTAAACCTAAACAGCAAGAGGATTTTCCTGAAGCTTTACCAGGTGTGCTCAGGTGCTACATCCACCAAGACATATGGACTAGTTATTAATGATTAAGAAAGTACACTAAACCAAACATCTCCACATGTGCCTCAGTTTCCAGAGATGCTGAACACAAATTCATTTCAAACTCTTTCGGAATGGAAAGAATTGCCAGAAGTACAACTGAGAACATGCATTCTAATCCTCAACTCTAACTTAGTTCATGCTCTTTCTTACCTTGCTTAAAAAACAAAGCATACTACACCACCAATCAGGATTGTCCTAATTAAGACAAAACCAAATTCTTTTTTACTAACTACCCCCTCTTTTACTAACTCCCCCCTCCCTTGAACAACAGTGCATATTTAAATAACAATTAGTTGCTTACTGTCAACTTAAGCTTTTCTGCAGTGCATCGCTAAATAAAAATACCATTTTACCAAGCAAATCATAACAGAGAACTTTATAATCAATCTGGTGTTTGTAAACACTACACAGGAGCTGAAGGCTGTTTGTCAAAGCTAGTCAATAAGTAGATACTTGCATTAACGAAACTTCCTACGGGAAAGGACCACAGTCTCAAAACATGTGTTTACTTAGATTAATTTAACGGGCCTTCACTGTCCCCTACCTGAGACTTGGGAGCCTGCTTTCAAAAAAGCATGTTTTATTTGTATTATTTTAAGAGCCCTCACTGTCTGAACATTCAGAGCCCTGTCACAGTACAGTGAACCTGCACATGGAAGCAGTGCCAGTTTAGGAAACTTTCTAAATGACTGTTCTTACCTCAGTAAGAATTTAATTCAAGGGGTAAACAAACACATCAATGTAAATGCTAGAAACAAAACAAATACTCCATAAAGACAAACTTTGTTTTAGTCCCAATAGCCAAATTTTGCATTTCTCAGCTCAGTGTATTATGTCTCAAAGGTTCAGCAAAGCCAGAACTGTATCTTTCTACCCCACAGCTTTCTGTCAGTGCTCAAATCCCAGAAAAAAGTTGCATTATAACTCAGTTTAACTGAAAGAAATCTGAAGAGAGATGCTACTGTTCTAAGCTAACTGAAGTTCATGCTGAGGTTCTGAACTCCTGAAATAAAGGTATTAGAGATATCTCCATTTTGCTCCAATTCTGTTATTACTTATGAAAACATCACTTGAAATGTTCCTGCTTTGTGATGCGTCACCTCGCTAGCCTCACCAGATCTAGAGCCACCTGCCAGCCCCCCGATCATCACTGTTAAAATACAAAATATGAAATGTTAAATGTAAAGAGCAATTTCAGTTCTGGTGTTCATGCTTTATATTTGTACACACATAACAAAAGCTCCTGCAAGAACTGCAAAAGACACACTAATATAAAAATCAGCTTAAACAGAACTTTTTACACAGTATAAATTTGTAAGCAAAGACAAGACTGGGATTAAAACTCTTTGTCACATTCATCAATTCATTTTTTTTCAAACACAAACATGTTACTCAAGTTACAGCACAGATATTTGGTAGCATCATTGAACGGGAGGGCACATTCATTTCAGAATCCATGACTAAGAACGCATTAACCAACTAACTTACCATCATTTACTTGCTAACTTTTTCAAAAAAAGTCTGCAAGGTACCAAATTACTATTGCATTTGCAAAAGTAAAAATGCAAATTCAGGAAAAACCTCTTGAAAAATTAAGTCTGCCCCACAAGGAAAACACTTCCTGGAGGGTTTTTTGGTGCTACTTACACAGATCTTACAGTAAAAGTTTACACTTAATTTAGGTGAGATGAACAAGATTCAAATCTTATATATGCAAATGTAATTTTCATTTTGGGGCTCTTAAAATTAGGAAACGAAGTTCAGACTCCCAAATTATGAGTACAGTTAACCTTAAGCTTGGCTGCTTTTTTAATATGAAGGTCAACTACATATGCTATTCTGCATTCAGTGGTTTATTCCCAAAACTACAGTGAATGACAACAACTGAGCACACCACATGATTTGGTCTGACACAAAAAAAAAAAAAAATAAAAAAAATTTCAGGACAAGACAGACCATTTGACTACTTCCTCTGGGGAAGTTCCTGCATTTTTAATGCAATTCCACAAAAGTACAATGTACATAATTTACATTAATCCTGTGAGTATGGCCTTTAAGGAAAGCAAGTAAGAAATGCACAAGAAACCCAAAAGTTGGCATCTAAAAGCATTGGTTGAAAATTAAACAGATAACTGAGTATAGGTTTCTCTCACTTGGATGGTTTGCTTACCTCTGGGGGGGGATATAAGGAGCAGACACTGTTGGCATAACTGTACAGGGTTCAACCACTGTTTTCTTGGCCTTTTTTGTCTTTTTTCTGACTTTTGATGTAGACCTAGCAGTTCTGACTGATCCCTCCTTTCTACAAACACCATTTTTGATTTCAGCTTCTCCATAAATATTTAGAGGTCTCCGTGTGCAACCTGGTGGAGTATGTACATCGCAATAGGCAGTCTTTTTTACAGAGAATGTTGTCCCACTGCCAGTTAGTTCTTTCACAGGTTCCATTTTCATATACAGACCGGCCTTTTGAGCACACGTTACATGGAATGCAGTATAGCAGTTTGCTTTGTGGCACTGGATGCAGGCACCAACACCTTTCTGTTTACAGAGGTAGCATGTTAACTTCCATCTGGCTGGGGGAATGTTCCTGACACCATCAATTGGCTCAATAAAAACTGTATTGGCAAATCCAACTTCTGGAATCCACAAAGCACATACCACGTGTCCCCAACGATCATCATCAGTCTTTTTAAAGGCACCTCCCTTGTTTGGGCACAGCACACAGTCTACAGGCCGAGAACGGGACTGCAGACAGTGTCTGCAGAGCCACTGGCCCTCAGGTATATATGGCACCCCATAGCATTCCTGATGTACTGCTAAATTACACATATCACAAAACAGGATTACATTGCTGTTCTGACATTCACCATCCATGCATATACAACACACCGCATCTTCATCAATTAAAGACTGATGATCACCCTGTTTTTGGTTCTCACAATAAGACTCTTTTTCAAACCTATCCATAAGGAATTCAAACATGTTTTGCGAAACAACCGACACTCCATCACTCTTCCGCTTCTCATTTATTATTTCTAACCACGCATAATCTTCTTCATCCATGTCATACTCAACTTCGTTATCAAGTTCTTCTGCTGACTTCTCAATGAATTTGTAATAAACTGGAGGTCTCCGAGGAGCCGAAGGGGGACTGTATTCAACAATCCGTACTTTTGGTTCTGGAAGAG
>NW_009258563.1:177537-181460 GCF_000687185.1 Egretta garzetta
TTATGCCGTTTGCTTCTTAGACAAACTGGTGGTCTTTCACTATTTTCTTTATTGCTGTTGCATTCACTCATTTCCTGGGCTGTAAGATCATCTTCCAATATAATCTCTAGAGGATCAAAGATACTGATCCTATGCAGGCGACCTTCAATTTCTATTTCAACCATTCTTTGAGCTTGAGCGTACGTCAAGGTTTCTCGTGTGGGGGAGTGCTTAATACTGCATGGGGAAGAAGAATGCCTTGCTGCCGATACTCGATGACATCTTCCTTTTCTCCTCATTTGGTAATGTTTACCTAAAATTAGAGCAACAGTCAATATTATGAACTCCACACATATCTATTAAAATATTAGTTTTATTATAGCAATAAAAAACCCCTTCAGTTCTATAGCCCCCAACCCATCTACTCAGTTTAAAAAAAAAAAAAGCCTGTCACTCTTACTTAATAGGACTGCTCACACTGTTTTGTACAAATTTAACCTAATGATAAATAGATCTCCTAAGTAACAATTTCTCTAAGTAAACACAGCTATACAAAATTGTAGATACAAAATTCCTCCAAAAGAGCTATCCTTAAGACCTCTGTGTGAGAAAAAAAATTTCCTAAGTGCCACAGAAAAGTTACATCTGTTACACTGTAAGAAAACCTTTAATACAGTATTTCCTAATACCTTAAGGGTGTAGCAGTTTAGAATTTTTTTTTGATAGCTACAGATTACTTTCTCCAGATCTCCCTCCAAACGAACTATCATAATCGTGAAAGAAAAACAAGTTTTCCCTGCAATTTTTTCCAGTGCAATTAGAAATAGTCATATTAACAACTCAATTACTACACTTAAAGGTAGAAAAACATGCCTACTTCCAAATTTGGCAAGCATGCAGTTTGACAGCCCTTTACTTTTTTACTTCTCTCTTCTCAATTCTTAGTGAGCCTATTATTTTGTACAAGATGACAAGAACAACACAAGTGAACCTGCAATGCCCAGTACGGCGCAGTATGGACTGCAACTAGGAAATATTCCACCTGTAAAGCACATTTGACTTACAGCAAAAACATGCTCCCTGCATCTAAGCACACATGTACACACACCCTCCCCCCTTAACAGATTCTTCAAGAGTTGTTCTCAGAGCAACTGGGGTAGATAAAAACCTTTCTGTCTTTAAATCCAATCCAAAGCTCTTTAACATAATTTTCAGGTTTATCACTTAGTGGAAAAAGATCATTCCACATACCAAAGAAACAGCTTCCCCCCTGCCACCATGAAGCACCATGACTAGGATAAGCATGCATTTTTATCATAGGATTTCTAATTAAAAGCTTCCCTACTTATGCCTTTTGACATTTTAATGTTGGGATTTTTTTCTAATGAGGGTTGAAAATAATATAAAACCAAGGGATAACATTAAGTTTAGAAGTTCTATCTCCCTCCTTCCTTCTTCCTAATAAATCATTACTAAATAGCAAAATTCAACCTCAGCTACAAAAAACCTCTTGATTTAATCACTGTCTTAAAGTATTGCTAGGGCCTCACCATTTCAATTCTGAGCAATCAGAAATTCTGCACTCCAAGTCAGTGTTGTGTATTAGTTAAAATAACGTAACTAGTGTTAGCATGTACCACCAAAATAGCAGAGAACTACAGAGATCAAAACACAATTATCAGTAAAGACTGGTGTATCTATTTCATGAAGAAAATAGCAAGGACTGGAACAATTCCGTAAACTATTCCACGCAGCCTGCCTTTTGCTTAGTCTATGATGCCAATCTCTAAAGGTGCGCCCTCAAAGTACCGAAGGAACTCCTTTTACTGGAAGACTAAATAATTTAAACAGCTCATGTTAAAAGTAGTTCTTGAGAGGGTCTGATCTATCTGCTCTCACAAACTGACCTTGTTTTCCCAGAGAAATTAAAAAGGCTAATCTAAGCTGGCTTTACTATTCATGCAAGAATTGTGTTGCTCACAGATCTGACTTTTACACAAATAATCCTTAACTCTTATTATTACTTGTTTTTATAGCACAAGCACAAAACTGGGCAACAGTCAGTGTGTAATCATGACAGACCTCTGATCTGCTCTACATAAACAACAGATGAACAAAAAGGGCTCCACCTCTTCAAACAAGTTTGGGAGAAATATTTAATAATTTAATTCCATAAACCAATATAGGATTTAATCATACTGATTTCTGAACTGCACAAAAAGTTTAAACCACTAGTACTGCTACAGAAGGTCCAATAACAAGAAACAAAGACACGCTAATAATTTAACTGAAATAAAAAGTTAGTTCCCAGTTTCACAGTGGATTTTATAATTCAGAGGCCAAAGATAACACAGTGGCCCTGAGTTCTGTTTATTATTTTGAGCAAATAATGAGAGATTCTTCAGCTAGAATACACTGATGTACAGCAACCTACCAGAGATGAGAACAGTTTCATTCGATAGTATTTTTTTTTTTTTAATATCTGTCTTTAACTTAGTCACCAGTCAAGAAAAACAGATCATTTACGCTATGTTTACCTCATATAACTGCACTTCCATTCTGTCTAAATGTAAAAGTCTGGGTTTTTTTTTAAATGTCCCTTCCTACATCTTGGCTGGTGGTGCATCTGTTCATAGTGGCTCTTCAGAATAGTGACTGTTCTGGACAAAATACTGGGGGAGGGATGAGATGTAGCCTCCACATACCAAAAAATCCGCAACTTGTCCAGACTTCGCTATCTAACTTAACCCACTACCACTGAAAAAAACCCATATAATGCTAGGTTTCCAAGCTCTCCGTCCCCGCGCTCTTCCCAAGATTCTTCAGCACAGCTGCAGGCAGGCAATGAAGAACAGGAAGAAAATATTCAAAAGCACAAGTGTTGTTGTTTTAAGATTTAGGACTACTATTGTAAAAGTCAAATAGAAACAGAATGATAAAAAACGACTGAGCTAACACCTGAGCATCTTTCCTGTAATACTTAACTGTAAATAAAGCTGAATTATGAAACAAATTACAGTCACAGTTAAATGCAGAATGGATACCCTACAAACAGAATGCAGAGAACACAGAATTGGAACTGGTAGTACTCTGGCCAAATTTCATAGAGACTTCATGTGCATAACTTGAATGCTCTGGAAGCCAAAGCAGTGCTTTGTTTTGTTTCTCCAAAATTCTTCTGTTTGCAAATGTCCTATGAATATTCGTGAGGAAGACCAGATTTCTGCATAGCAAATTCATGACTGCCAATCGGTTTGCTTTTCCTAGTTAAGTATCAGACACCTTTCTTCCCTCCCCCCCCCCCAGTACCCTGCAGATCCACAGGAATGAAGACCATGGACCCAAGTTTGAAAAATAGGAAACTAAGGCAGTTTCCATTCAATATTCATAGAGATGCCAAACTAACAGCAAAATAAAACTACTTTACTATACTTCTGTTAGCACTTTTCTGCCTCTTACAACAACTCAAAGACTGCAGGAGAGTCACCCACAGTTTTCCTCTCTTGGAATTACATCAGCTGCTTGGGAAGAAAGTCACCAGCAGACGGTTTCCCTCAGCCCAACAAAAGTACATGAAGACAGCTGCTTGTGTGGAACGCAGGGCATGAGGGGAAAAAAAGTACTTTTTATCGAAGTGCAGGATAGCTAAAACCACCAGGAGAAGCATGAAAACGTACACACTCCTTGATTACAAACTCCTTTTGCAATCTCTGTCCTAGTTACCTTCCTCCTCTTCAAATAAATTGCCTTTGGCCCCTGGATCCCCTGCTCAATGGAAAAGGGAATTCCATTCTCAATGGACGCTTTCATGCAGACCATTAAAGAGAGAAAGACAGAGGAATGCTCTTTAGTCCCAGACAATGAGGGAGGGTAAGCAAACAGCGCTCACACGCATACGGGGCGGATACCGCCCGCAGCTTCGGCTGTGGAGCAGGAGCAATCCC
>NW_009258563.1:182733-193055 GCF_000687185.1 Egretta garzetta
GGGGTGGGGGTGGGAAGTCCAAGCCCGAGCTCCGCGCGTAGAAAATTTGCTCGCAAGTTTGCTCTTGCGCGGTCTCCGCGCCAGGCTGCTGCTCTTAAATTAACTGATAGGAGCCTTACGTTCTGACAAAGCAAAAGCAAGTTATTTCTGGCTCTCCCTACGAAGGACACCCTTTGTTACATATTATTTTTAGACAGCCATTACAGCCATATTCGAAATTTGAAGGATTTCACTGCAATATGTTTCTGTGAGGCAGCTGCACCCACACGCTTAAAAAAAACAACTTTTAGCTGGCCCAGCCCATCAAGACAAACCCTTGCCTTCACCAGTCACACAGAACGCATCCTGCGTGTAGCAAAAAAGCAAACGGTGAAGAGCAGGTGTGATCCTCTTTGCGCTGCTGTAACCACCATCCCCTGCGCACCGCCTTCTTCCAAATGACCTGGCAATTCACTCCTACATTGTCTCGAGTCCTGCTGTGCTTGCTGGCCTCAAACAGCTGCTGCATAGATGCAACACATCTATGACTAGGAGTTCAGAAATAGAGGCACCTGTCATTACTTGTAGGAAGTGAATTAAGGTCCAGAGAGCTTAAGTAACTTTGCTAAGGAAATCCTGTGGAATAGGCAAAGTGCTTTCCAACTCCTTCCCCCCCGCCCCCAACAGGGACCATCCAACATCTAAATTTAAACAGAAGCTGTTAAAACAGCTAACATTTGTGCAGTGCAGAAATAGATTTTTAGGATCAGACAGGCCCAGTAACTTCAATTTCCAATAAAAGAAAAGTGATTGTGTGAACTATAGAGGCCATCTGGTCATTTGCGTACTTGCCTGTGAGGAATTACTCTCCGGTTCACACCGCTCAAGCGATCTCACCATCAGTCTCGAAGTCTTACCACATGCTGGTTTAAGTCCGTGGTGTTGTTCTGGAAGTCAGCTCATGATAGAAAGTTACTGAAGAGGGAGCAGCATACTAAATCATACACGTTGGTGCGCAAAAGATAAAAATTACTAGAAATGATAAATATTGTCAAGAAGTATAATAAAATCTCATTTATGATAGAAAACATGGTGTTTTATCTTTTAAGTGATAATCCACATGTGCATCTGCCCTGCAGGTGTACAAATGCTTTGTAACTGGAGAAAAGTTTTCCACAGAGAACTTGATGGTGTCCGTACCCTCACGTGCCTGATGCACAAGCAAGTCTGCCACTTTTTCCAGTTTTTTTTTTTTCTGCCAGGTGGACTACAGCATTCCTTAGCTGGACATCCCTTTGATAATGCGGTGTTCCTTGCTGGTATTTGTATCATTTAATCATCTTTTAAACTCAAGCTTTATTCTCTCTAGTAAGCTCTACTTACATGACTTTTTCGTGAGGTTCATCTTCCAGCTCCATCTGCCCTGTGCATAGGGCACTTTTGGTAAAACCACTCCATCCATAAGGCATAGTAGTCTTAAACTTCACACTGATAAAAACAGGAAGTGGCAGTTCCAAAATGATTTCATTAAAAAGACAGCAGCAGCATCGATTCCCACAACCTATTGACCAAGGACTCATAGCACAGCCTGAATCAATCACGACAGCGTGCTGTGGTGCCAGGACCCGATCTCCCAACAGATTTGAAATGAAAAGCGGCTGATCCACTTTAGCCTAATGCAGAAAGGCCTCCCTGCCCCTCAGATTCTCGACAGAATTTCAAAGAACTGCTGAGCTTCATTTCCTGGTGCCCATACTGAAGACGGTGTCTCCACCTCAAATTACTCACGTGCAGGCAGGGTTCACCAGCGTTACACATCCTCGCAGTTCTCCTCAGCAAGAAGCTAGGAGGAGTTTTCGCTACGGGCTGTCCAGGCTCCGGCACAGCATGCCTGCCATTCCTCGATACGGTTACTTCACAGCAACGGCACAAACCATCAGGGCAGGCTCAACACACAGTTACAGCATTAGGAGCCTTACACTTTCGCATCATCTCTCATTGACCATATGACAGGCTACCAGGCCAGAATCCTCAACCCCTCCACGTTAAATATTACTACGTTAGCCCATATTATTTCAAAATGCAACCATATGTAGTATTGTCTGGGCCACTTGACCAGTCCTCAGCACACGCTTCTGTAACTTCAAAGATTTGTTTCCTTTGCCTTTTCCAGCTCACCAGTGAGACTTGGTGCCTCAGAATAGTATTCTTTCTGGTTTTGGACAGGGAGGAAACAGTTGTACTAGGATACCATACAATTTCAAGCAAAAAATAACTGGCCCCCTGAACCACAGTCTGATGGCAACGGGACCCTCACCACCTTTTTCAGCACTAGCTCAACAAGCACACAGGGCTTCAGCCCCAGTCCATTAGAATCTTTACCCCCCTACTTGGCAACATCAAGTTTTTATTCAAGTTGCCACTGCTGACTCACCCTGCATGGAATATTTCCACAGAAGGAGTATCTTCTGCCTACCAGCTTTCAGCTGCACTAGTTATCAAATCCTTGAGAGAAACGTTTCAAAAAGGAAGGATCATGTAAACAAACACAAATGCTATTTATTTGCTTTAGCATCCTCCTCTCCCTCCTTGCAGGATCAACCTTCCCAAAACACGTATCTATGTTGCTGAGGTGCATCACCTACATAGTATCATCTTTGTTTTACAGACTAATAAAGACCAACTCAGGCTTGCACTTAAGTACTGGCAGCGATGCTGATCTTCTCTGGACAGAATTCTGTATCCCTCTCTCGGTCTGAACAGCTGGTGAAGGGACAAGCAAGAGGCAGAGCCACACGTTCTTTAGAACCTGCAAGAATCTTTCCATTTCAAGATAGGTTTTGGGCTGCCATAATGTGTGTGTGGGGGTCTTCTTCCTATCACGATGGCAAATCTGCCTAACCTTGTTACATCATGTGAGGCATCTGTATGATGCCTCAAGCCAATCTATGCCTATGAAATTCTCAAGACTGGCTTCCCCACTATATGGTTTACACCTTCAGACTCATCTATGCATGACAAATACCCCCCCACACACAACCCTGTCCCGAATATGGTCTCATAAGGCACAACATTACCATGGGCCTTGCATCCTGCAAGGGGATGCTTTTTGATCTCACTTACCTCATCAGCCGTGGTATATAGCACTGGCAAAGTACTCCGGGGCATGACTGTGCAAGGCTGTTTTTTCTCAAAAGAAAGGTTCCCAGACCTCACAGAAGCCAGAACAGCACGAACTGTGGGAAAGATGCTGCAACCCTATCAAAAAGACATGTTACAGCAGCATGCTGACAAACAAAATCACAACTGTTTATCTTCAGTCTGTGAGGTGGTGTAGTGTCCCTCCACCTCTTCTGGATGATCTTTGTGAACTAGTATATTTAAAGAAAACTCCGCATATCACTGATCCATCTCCTAGTTATCACTGATACTTTGGCAGAAAGGCTGACTTCTTTTTCATACTAGACTGAGTGGGATACACAGTCCAAAGTCCTAGACAACATGCCAGAATGGGAACCAACGTTTTGGCTTCAAATATGGAAGAAAAATGTTGGCCCTTTTTATCCCTACATGTTTACTGAGCATCTTCCTTGTTCTCTGATTAGGAAGAATTGTCTGCCTTTTCCTTTTCTTTCCTCTGATCCTGAAGTTTTAGCCATATTATGACAAAAAGTGTGAGTAAAGATGAAATAAATATTGGTGTTCATCCATGTTCACCAACTGCTATGGAATCAAACTTTCTTCTGATGGCCTCACTGACTGTTACTTCCTGCATGTACCACCTTTCCCATTCTCAGAAGTGGTTCTCTGTTTATAAAATTGGTATAAGACCCTTTAGGTCTTCAGTACAGTTCATGTTGATCCAACAAATGGTCTTCACCAAAATACGAGTTTTAAAACAGACCGGAGGCTGTGTCAGTGCCTTTTATGGTACTGACAAAAGCAGAGCCCTTTTATCATCAGAGCTCTACCAAGACTCAAGCTACATCCATGTGCTTGCTAAGAAATACCTCTGTGAGTTGCATCTGCTAAGCAGTCCTAGGGAATGTTATCTATAGATAATACTTAAAGACCGTTTGACAGAGTGGTCTTTAAGCTGTACAGCTGCTATGCAAAGGCCCTTACCCCGTTTCCATTTAAGCATTTGTGGGAACTACTGCCTGGAGTCACCTACTACAAGAAGAGGTATGTAGATTGTCACTTGCGGACAGAAAGATATGTTAAGCAGTTCATTGAGATACACAACTGACAGGGAAACCTGCTTCCTGCCTCACTTACCCTTCCACTGTCTAGCTTGAATCCTTTAACAATGTGTACCTTTGGGATTTTGCAGTTATAAGGCGCTCTATACCATATGTGCTCGTATCTGCTGGATAGGTGGGGCTTGAGCTCACCCCTACGGACACTGCAAAGATTAAAAAAAAAACCACACCAAAACCCACCTTTGGTATTAGGATATACATGAAACCTTATGTAAACTATACTTCAACCAAAAAAAATTCTCCAGTTACAAAATGCTGCACCAAAGCCACAAAGCTTGCCCAACTACTCACCTGTAGGTCTTCTAAGTAGTAAAACTACTATCTATTGGAGACTATTTTATTGAGCACAAACCCTGGGAGCAGACTTATTTGCACTCTTATGTATAACGACATTGTTGTTTTCAAAAGAGCAGACAGACCCATAAACAAGGGAATAGTATTCCCCTTCTCCCCCGTCATTTGCCTTGTTGGCATTAATTATTCAATTCCTAGTGTTTACAGTTTGGCACCTTTATTATGTTCTGCATAGTAACAGCACCTGCAAAGGTCTTTACAGGAAGCTATTCCTGCCAAATGGTAACTGCCATCAAAATAACCCTTCATAAACAAGTCACCAATTTTCTGCTCCCTGAACTGCCTCCCTGCATTGTCAGATGAAAAGGATTGCCTGTGCAAGGGAGGCAGCAGGAAAGTAAGTCCAGGGTTTGCGGGTGCCCCTTCAGCTTCCCTGGTTATTAGCCATCAAAAGAAGCTGCGTGTTTAGAATTGGAGTGTCTGTCAATTCACACAGCGTAACTAACTGAGCCAAGTTATGGGCAAAGACAAAATGTCAGTGGCAATGGGTAGGAATAAAAAGCAAAACAACAATTACTATGTGAAAAGTTCTAAAAATATCATACTTGCATAGCAAAGAATTGCAAAACACTGTAGCTAAACAATTTATATTGGATTTTTACTTTTTTTTTTTGCAAGACATGCTGAGGAAACCTCAGTAGCGGATAAACACAGAATTTACAGAAAGTTAATGCAACAAAAAAACACCTATTTGGACTGAAGTTTTTTGTCAAAGGCAGCCACAGTGAAAGGAAAACAAAGTGCTCTCCACACAAACATCTGATGCACAATATATTTCAAATAAAACATTCTTTTCAGTACTTTTATTTTTAATTTCTCCCTGTGGTTGTTCTCCTCATCAGGTTTAGATTTCAGAAGATACTTTGTTTACCACAAACTCAGGTAACTGCTTAAGCCAGCATAACCCACGTAAACCGTATTAATGCAAATGAATTATTATTTTCTCACATAACCCTTTCCTACTCCCTGATCCTTTCCTCTGCACTGGAAACAGCCTTCATCCAAGCAAAGAAAAGTTACTCACTGCCTTCATAAAGTTTAATTATATATAAAGTTTATTTTATTTATTAAATCCCTTAGAGTGACTTCTCTAATTCTCAGTTCCTTGCTGTCAGTATCAAAACTTGCAAGTGTAATATGTGATGAAGTATAAACTCAGAGGGGAGTTGTTTTCCTGGTCAGGTCACTCACAAACGTATATCTCCAAGAAACAATCTCCAATGTTTACAATGAGTTAATACTGCAGCCTTAGTATAGTTAAGTTAAAATTCAATCAGCAATGAGACACAAATCCAGTCTTAATTACTTTACTACCTCTTCCTCATTCATTCTAGAGGACAAACCTGGTCTGCAGATGATTAAGACTGTATGCAATGGAGGAAGCTTTGCTGTTAGAATCCCTAGTCATTTACTGCAGAAGAAATCCCAAAATAGATGGGCTCATTCAGAATTAAAACCTTGTCTCCTCATTTACACAGGGAAGAACTGTAAAGCAAGATGACATCAAAATCTGGGGAGGAAAAATAAAGTGAAAAAAGTAAGTCAGAGGCAAGACTCAATACATGACGACCACAAAAAAAACCCAAACAAACAAGAGAATCAGACATGGCTCATAGCTTCCTCTGTTCAGAAAAACTCAACTCATATGTATCATTTAACAAATAGTAATGAGCCCTACGCAGGTTTTCTTTGCTTTGTCTCAGACACATCTACCACCTCGGCCAGTGCCTGATGCTGGCTAATAAAGAAATTTTCCAGACTCGCGCATATATAAATCGGTTCTGATACATAATATGGCTTCATAATGCAGACAGACTCTCAATAGGCTCAAAAAAAAAAAAAAGTTAGAATAGGAACTTCAAATTGAGCACTCCTGAAAGATGTATTCCAGCACCATCCTCACTCTGCATAAAAGGGTATGAATAAATCCTGTGAACATCCTATTGTGTGCTCCACTCCAAGTCAAAAGTCACTGATATACACCTCTGATGTGCTATAAATCCAGGATGATAAAGAGATTAGACAACTGTGTTCGTAACAAATGAAGTAATTAATGTAAAAGCACAAAGGCATCATAGTTTTGGCAGCGAATGCTGCTTGAAGTTGCTCACAACTACTGTGTAATCACTCATTCTTTATTTTTTGAGGACCCAACCTGACACCTTAGATCTGATGAGCAGAGCCAAGTGCCTGCTGAAGTTAATGGAGTATGTATGCTAAATATGTAAGTACTCTCCTATGTTAAACGTTCTTAGAAATTGTACCCTTGTGATACTAATTTGGACACCCAAATTTAGTACTTCTGACCTCTATTTTAAGGTTTTGATCATTAAGCTGGCACTGTCTAGATAGGGTCCTGAAGAGGCTGGAGTCTATACAAGGAGGAAGAGAGATCATTTTATTAAATATATTACTTCAGTGCATATAAAAGGTAGGAAATTCTTTGTGCTTGACTTAAGAACTATTTTTTCTTGATATAGTCTTCATGATTTCACATGGAAAATGCATCATTGATGCAGAAGTTACTAGAGGTGAAGCCAAAGGCTTGAGTGATTCAGTAAGGAAAATAATCTTATCAGTGCATGTTTAGAGACAAACACATTCACAGCACTATTCTACTAAAGCAAGGTAAGAGCAGCAAAACAGTTAATACTCCCAACACTGGTAGTATCAACATGCCATTATAGCACTTCATGTTTCCAAAAGTATACAAATTCAGACAGACAGACATCAATTTTTCATTGCAGCATCAATGTTATCTTTACCACCATGAAAGAAATAGCTGGAAGCAAGGAAAAAAATCAGGTTAAGATGAACACTTCAGTGACTGGAGAGACTCTGGGACCACAGAACACAAGTGTTGTTTGCAGCAACTGAACATCTACAACCGTCTAATACCACGCAACATAATATTGACAGAGAAATAGGTATATTTAAGGCATATTTAAAATTATGTCACAGTAGGAAGGGATACAAGGATTTCATCTAGTTTCCAACTGGCTTTAGGCTCTTATTACAGCCTCCCTGGGAGCCTTTGGAGTTAAACATGCACCCCAATATCGAGAATGACAGAGAGCTGGTTACTCACAGTTACTGCAGTGACATTTCCTTCTTCTCTGAACCTGTAACACTTATTCTCCTGAGAACCCAAACAGTTTCTTTGGGAGCATGCTCTCAGCTTTCTGATATTCTACAAAATGTAACAGAGAAACAGATACTTGCAGTTTACTCCAGGGACTGGAGTGAGAAATGACTTTTCGTATTCATTTACTATCAGACCACTTTTAATTCATGCCAGGTTCAGTTAAACATGCAAATAAAGATGTTTATTCACAATATCTGAAACAGAAAACAAGTTTATAAATGCATAAACGGGGTGAAAATGAAAAAAAAAATCGGAAGTTAAATAAGGAGAGTTTTGGTTTCTTCCTGTCAAGATGTCTTGCGCAGACTTTCCTAATATTCATCATCACTATGTTCACTCACATACTTACACCTCAGACTGCATGCTTTATGGAGAATCTCTCTCTTTAGACTACCACTACACCAATGCTGCCACATCCACCACAAGCTGGCAGTCTGGAGCCTTCTTCAGGAGCTGCAGTTACTTTTTCTTTCCTTTGCAGTTGTGTTGCCAGATCACCATCACCTCAGCGTTTTATTCTTCATATTACTTTGTTGTTTGTGAGAGGACTTTCTGGCCCCACTTTTGCTCAGATTGTTAAGAGCTACTTTCTTAAGTTTACAATGTGTATTTGTAAAGCAGAAAGAAGCTTCAGCTATTTTGCTTAATCTGTGATACACATCTATAAATTATATACTGAACCACTGACTGGTTTTCAAGCCACTTTAGCAGATAATTTAAAGAAATAATCAACTTGCATCAAATCAATCTCAGACAATCTGAGAATCTCAGCTTCCGCTAACCCTTAAGGAAATTTTTGGAACAGGACGTATGAAAAAATGAAGAGGTACAGAGAGATGTATACAGAAAGAGCAACACACAGTGTGGAAGCACAAAGTGAATTTCCAGTCTTTTTTAGTTTACTGTACAATTTTTTACTATAAGTTGGGAAACTCTTCAAAGTCATAGCTGTCTCCAAAAAAAAAAAAAAAAGCAGATAAGAGAGCTAGATATTCTAATATCATCATGCTTTCTGTGGTGCAGTGAGTGTAACTATGTAATTCCAAGTAAAATTCAACATACATGTTATAATTTTATAGTTTTCCAAGAGATGCTTTATGAGATTATATATTTCTACTTACTATTATTATTGGATGTTAAATAATCACCATAATTACCTGTCAACAGACTGGTGATAGAGGCTTCTTAGCTAAGCTCTCACATCTCTATTACTGAGTCTAGCTGGCAGATCTGGCCACAACCAAACTTCATTTTTAAGTAGTTGTATTCATTTAATTGCACTTCTGTAACAGTGGAAACTGGGCACGTAAAGTAACTTCACCTCAAATCCCTTTGGTCTCATTGTGGCAGTTCAACTGTATCAGTAAAAACACACTGCAAGTTACAGAGTTATAATACAGAACTAAGACGGACTGCCAGCATGCAGTGCAATAGCTATTTCGTTGTGATTTTGAACAGCATATAAATGGAAAAAAAACCAAAAACCAAAAACAAACCCAAACCCTTGACATGAGATTTCCAAAGGAAACATTAAACATAACAGATCATTTACTTTGTTGACTGGCACATTTAGAAGACCACATGAGTACTATAGAAATACAAACGTACAAATACCATAGAAGAATGTTCAAGAGCTCCACTATTTCAAACCAAAAAGCAATCAACTGATTTCTTCATTTATTGCTACATATCCGCCAAAACATTTTTTGACTAAATCTATTCAATTAGAAGAAAAAAAATAAAAATCAGTCGACTGATGAAAACAACTCAGATGAAAAAAAACAAGTACTTGCTTAAGCACTGTTTCTCTCTCTGAACCGTGTCTTAATCTAAAACTTAGCATTACTTTCAAACCAGCATTGTTAATGTTTCTCTCCTGCTTCCACTCCCAAGGCTTGCCTTACCTGAAAGTTATGACCAGTGACACTAAAGCAGAAATCTACGACTGACACTGGGAATTTGACAACAAATATCAAAGTCTCACTAGATCATATCATTGCCCAGCTCTCTGTAGAAATTACATACATTGAAAAAAAAAAAAAAACCCAAACCACAGCCAAACACCCAAAACCCCCTAACAAACCACCCCACTTCACCCCCACCCCACCCAAAAAGCCTGGATCCCTCAGTCCACTCAACAACCTTGCCTAATCTCTCTCAAGCACAGACGACAACCACCTACCTACAAGCGAACACCAAAATGGAGGAGCTTTACCCACAAGAATTCCGACACCTCAAGCACACAGCGGGCCACTGCTTCGCTGAACCGTCGCTCCGCGCACCCTTCACCCCCGAGCGGCCTCCCCGGCGGCGGGGCCCAGAGCCAGGCGTCAGGCACAGCGCCCCGCCCGAGGCGGGCAGTGGCTGCAAGCACAGCAAAACAGAACCCAGAACCCAGCCGAGGCCGCATTAGACCACAATCACGTATCAAGGTGCGGTTTTTTAAATGCAAATATGCGCAACAGAGATTAAATTCCTGAAAAGGTGAGGGCTGTGTTCAGGCTAGCGGCGTGCCCGCGCTCCAGCGGATCGATGCCCACGAGGAGGCCTCGCCCAGCTCAGGGTTTCGGCCAGGGGATGCC
>NW_009258563.1:194314-227923 GCF_000687185.1 Egretta garzetta
GGGCGGGCTCCTTGGGCACAGGCGTGCCAGCCCGGCGCCGGGGCCCAAAAGCCTAGGAAACCCTAAAAAGCGTTCCCCCCCCCGAGAACGCGGGACACGAGGGGGGCAGGCGCCCGCCAGCCGCTTCGGCCGCGGCGTAACGCCGCATCTCTTCCTGCGTGGGTGAAGTTCCCGGCCCCGTCTCTCCTGGGCAGAGTGGCTCAGGAGAGGTGCATGTGGAAAAACTGCAGAATTTAATGCTTGTGCAGTGCTTCTCTCGTTTTCTACTTGGGACGCGGAAATTTTGCTTAAAAATGTCTTCTGTAACTTCTAGATCTACACTGAGGCAGCTGCTGATGGTAGAGACCGGCTGCGTTACAGTGCTTACTGCATTTGGGAGGGTGTCTGGTTTGGTTAGAGTTGTCTGCTGCACGTGCAGTCTACTAAAAGTGTAAAAACATTTATTAATGCAATGAAAGGTAAAAGGCCCCATTTGCATTAATGGTGATTCTAATTATCATCGCTAAGTTTAGTAGTGTTTGGCTTTGCAGTGGAGGAAAAAAGTCCTCTTTCCCCAGTCCTTTATCCTTGGTGCTTATGTGTTAGAAGCAGTCGCGTCTTGTTTCTGGGGGGTATCTTTGAGAGATTTCAATAATTTAGCGTGCGCTGTCATGCTGTGCTTATAATGCCAAGCAGAGCAAGTCTTTCGAGCCCCCGTAACATAAAGAGGCTTTCTTTATGTGGTGTTGTCTGTATGGCCCACTATGTATGTGCATGTGTTTTCAAGAAAGTGAGCGCAGTTCTTTTCTTCTAAAGGTTATCTTCAGTAATGCAACGTTTCACTTAAAGCGCAGACGTGCACCCTTGGGAGGATGTTCGTGGAGTGCATGCTGGGGGTAGTGAAGTCTGGAAGACTTTATCAACTATCCCCAAGACACCACGCTGCTACTGGAAAGCCTGTGTTTGTACAAATACTGGGCGGGGGCATTCTAGTTGTTATTTACTGTGGAGGTTGGTTTTGTGGAGGGAAAAAAAAAAAAACCTTGCATCTCTTTATTGTATATTAAAAGCAGCAGAAATTCCTTTGTGGACTCTTAGAAATTTGAGTGCTGTCTGCTAGGTATAAGACCAAGAGGCAAAGTGCTGAAAGTTTTTATATGGTTGGATGTCTGTTTACTTTGGTACTTCCAGTGTTGCTAGTATCTCCCAACTCTAACAGATGTTGAGGAATTTATTCCATAGAAGTTCTCCAGAGCAGACAAGTGCAAGAATTGATTGAGAACAAGTAAAATGAAAGTAAAATGAAAGATCTAAACTAAGCATCTCAGAGAAAAGTTTTCTAAACTTTTGTACTTGTGAATAACCATAACTCTCTTACCATTACTCTATAGAAAACAAAACTGTGACAGGCACAGCATTCTCATGATAATGTGAAAGGCAAAGTATAGAATAGCAGAAGGCTAGGCAGGTGATGAGCTCAGAGTAATGCTTACCACCTTTCTGTTACCTGGTCTGCTGCAGCCTCGTTCTCTGGTGTTTCCACCTATTCTGGCTCATTTTAAACCTGGCCTGCAAACGTCCGGAGCAAGAATTGTGTTTGCAGAACAGCTAGTGTCATGGGGTCACGGGTGGTTAGTGCAGAGGGGGTCTGCTTCAGTACACATAATACAGCACTAAGGCTCACAACAGGTCCTCTGGAAATACCGGAGGGCATCTGAATTTCACACAATTGTCTATCTGCATAAAGTAGAATATCCTCCTAGGAAAGGTTCTTAAGAACTAGGTATTACAGAAGGAAGTCCTGGCAAACTCTTAGGTTATAGGGAATAGTTGCTGGTTATGTGGCCTTTGAGGCCATTGTATTTTTTTTTTCGTTCCCGTTTTTCTTGGAATTTGCTCTCTCCTAATTTTTAGAACCCTAAATACAATAACTTTCTGAGAGATTTTTTTGTGTCTCTGAGAAAGTTTGAATTAAGGAATGCAAATGATGTATCTCCCAACAGTTTGCTGCATTTTACCACCATTCAAGGTGAAGAGACTGAATGAGAGGATTTTGTAAATCCTGTCTTTTGAGGCTCGCTTTTAATTTGTAGTTCTCATCTTCAGAATGAGCATATTGTGCTATGAGGTTGCCCTTGTAATGTACAGTTGAAATAATCAGCTTTATGCAAATAGGTGTGGTGATACACGTAGATTAGCTTAGGTTTAGATAGAAAACGGTATTAGAGATAGTTTAGTTGGGGGTTTTGCGCAATGTAGACCACAGCATTTAACTCATCACCATGACTGACATTTTTTTCCTAAGTAGGGACAATCTAGGTATTTTAGTAGTATTGACACAAATTAGTGTAAATTCCATTAATGTTATCTGTTCTAGTGTACGCTTTCACAACAGGCTTCACGAGAAGGTGTTGTCTTGCACATAGCAGATGTGATTGTTTTCTGTACAACTTTGGCTGTTTATTTCGCATCTGCTACTGGCATCATCAATATCTGTCGATTCACAACTATGTGCTTGTTTGCTTTCAACAAATCAGTGAAAAAATTGAGTAGTTTGTGGCCTAAAGATAGCTTTCAAGTGAAACCTAGAGTTTAAAGTGCACACAAGAAGAAGAAAGAACAGCTAAAGCTTTTACTGTTTGTTTTTTTTTCCCCCAAAGTGAAGGAGCTTCTATCCTAAATTAGTGTGATACATGGTTTAACCATGGTAGTATTGTTTTCATTTGGGTTTTTTGGGGGGGTTGTGGGTTTGGCTTTTTTTTTGTGATGAGACAGAGCATAATATGATGGTCTATTAAAGCAACAACAATGAAATAGCTTGATTTTTAAGGTCTTTGTATTCATTCAAGTGTAATAATTCAGAACAAATTGTGAATTTTTCTATATTGAGCTACATATGGGAAAGTGAAGGATCAGTCTTCCTTATAACCTGTGTAAGACTGGTTTTCAGTGGATGTTGACATAAGAAATATTATGATATTACCATAATCTTTATTTAAACTTTCAACCTGTGTGCTTTGTTTAGCTCTTACTGCACACTTGCCTCCCTTCCATGAAGGTTTAGAGGGTTACTACTTCACTCTTAGAGCTGTCTGAAAGCTTGTTGGGTTTTTTTCTTTTTTGAGTCATGTCTGCTAGTTTATGTTCACTAGTGTTGTAAGCATATTTTTTCCCTTGGTGTGTTAGAGTAATTTCTTCACTGAGTGCTCAGATTTTCATTTAATGCAAAAGCCATTTTTGGATTTCGGTAGTCAATAGCTTGACAATTATGGCTGAAAATAGGCTTGGTTTAACAGCTGTGACATGTTTTAGCAATATTCTCTTACATTTCTTTACAAGATGCATGGAAAAAGGTATTTAAAATTAATAATATATTTGTTTCATATGACAGTGATCAAAGAATTTGTACCAGTTTTTCCCCAAATAGGTTCATTTAATTAGCATTTCAATAATTATGCTGCTTACCTGTTGCTATAATTCTGTATGCTGTTTTCTGAATCAGTGTTTGCCTCTAAAGAAAATAAGCTCAGATCCAGCTAAAATGACTTTTTTCTTTGTTATTCTTGCTAAAATAAGCAATCAAGAAAACCCAAATATTAATTTGAATTGAATAAAATGTTTGGCCCAGCTTGAAACTATTTTATAGTCATCTTTAACGAATGAAAGGATGGGAAAATGGGAATGGAGGGGTTGTGGGGTTTTGCTGTTGTTCTTTAAAGACATTGAGGAGATTAAAGATGCATTATTTGTACTCTATCTTGCCTGTAGTGTGATGGCTCTGGCACTTGCAAGGAATGTGGGAGAGCCAGGTTCACCTCCCTGCTTTGCCTGAGGAGCTGAATCCACATCTGGGGAGAGCTCCCTAACTGCTCCTGCTGAGCACCCTGCCTCGGGTGGGTCTCTGTCTCCTCGGCTGACACCTTCCTCTTTGTATACATTATTTAAATGTTCGCTGGAGTAGGGACAGCTGAAGTGTCTCATCTTAACAGTCAGATTTGCCAGCCCCACAGCTCTGGAGGTGTTTTCACTTGCTTAAGAGGCAGTAGGGAAGTCTTTGTAGGTGAAAATGTCAGTAAAAGAAGTTACATGTAATTCATTCCATAATGCACAGTAAGCCCGCAGTCAGGACTTTCCACCCTCTGAGAGGTGCTCTCCTTCTCAAGAAAAAAAAAAAAGCGTGTGTGTATATATATATATCAATCACCATCTCACAGTCTGAGTAAGCACAGTAAGCACGGACTGGTGGGGAGAATGCTTTGCTGATTTAACCCCTGTTGATGCTTGGTCCATGTAAAGTTTAGAAAAGAGGACAAACCACCATCCTGACCACTAAGCATGGCAGACTCGGGTGTTTTCTGCGTTTGGATTTGAAGTTAAAGTTTACTTTCCAGATTTTCTAAGACGGCAAAAAGATTTCTTGGTGGGGTGGGTTGTTGTTTTTTTTAATGTACTGGGGCAGTGAAACAGCTGTGGCTTCTGCACATTGACACTCCTGTCTGTGTAATGGCCAGTGGGATTGAAGTTGCAGAACTCCAGTAATATGTCCTGTGATAGACTGTTTTGGTCTGTTTTGTTGCCAAGTCAAAATACCTGACTTCATATCCTCCACTTGGAATCATTCCTTTCTCATATATGGGGAATGATAATCTTGTGTTGATTCTGTGCTATCGCATGTTGATTAATACACACGCTAGGTGCAGCATGTAAGCAGTATGTTCCGCTCGTGAAGAGGTGTAACAAGCTGCCAGATGAATCCTGTGGTGCATTGAAAGGTGTCAGCAAGCTCCTCTGAAATCTTGCATGTAGTGTAGACTTGGTTTCATTCATCGTGAGATGTAGTCACCCCTAAGCATAAAAAAAAGAGCAGCACCAAGACACGTACAAAAATTTGACTTCTAAATATTTGTAGTACTCATCTTGCGGGGGAAAAGGGGGGGAAGGCGGGGCGGGGAAGAGCGAAGTGTTTTGATTTTTTTTGCTTTTGAGCTCTAGAGCTGAAAATGCCAGTCACCTGAAGAGAAACTTGAAACATCCCATGACTTACCACCGTGACTGTTAACATGACTAAAAAGTAAAAGGAATTACTTTCTTCTTTTCCTTAGATACAATCATCATCATTAAGTTTGAGTAGCAAGTATTTAACCTCAGATGAAGCCGCCTGCATGCAGTGGAACAGATGTGTAAGTTTTTTTGGGTTTTTGTTTTTCTCAATAAACTAGTGGGCAGCTTGTTTGTTTTGGGGTCTTATATCATTGTTGTTGTTATTACATCAATGGATAAAGGTAATGAATAATTGTATGCCTGTGCATTGACTTGTATGGAGCTTAATAATTTAGCAGGAGGTTTGTATGAGTGCCTGAGACTTAAAAATTAAGTTTGGAAGCCTGGATAGCTTTACAGTGTTACAGTAACAGTAACTAGTTTATGATATTTGGGGTAGCTCTTACTCTATGGTAACAGCTGGCATATATACATCCTTACCTGCAGTCTACCTCTTAAAGAGGCAGTAACTTATGTGCTACATTCACCCTATACTTAAATTACACTTTTCTTATTCAGATTGCCATGTCCTCACTGATAAAGTAAATTTTAATATTTTCTTCTAGGGTTTTTGCCTGAAACGTTTTTTTTCTGAATATATTCAGTTTGAGTTGTCGACTACTGATTTTTCGGAAGCCTGAGAGTCCTGACTAAGATGCAGGAGAAAAAAAATTGTTCATATGCAGATCAGCATTTCGTGTAGATTAACAATAAATGTTATTCTTGTATAGTGTTTCAGAGCTTTCTGTTTATTCCGTATCCATCTGTCCCCCTACCCCAAATAAAATAGTTCAACTTTTAAGCTGCCTGTATTATTGGGTGACATGCATGTTTGCAACAGATGGACAAAATGTTTAAATTGGGTAAAATGTTGAGCTAGGAAGTCTTGATGAGGTCATAGAATAGTTTGGGGTGGAAGGGACCTTTAAAGGTCACCTAGTCCAACCCCCCTGCAGTGAGAAGGGACATCTTTAACCAGATCAGGTTGCCCAGAGCCCCATCCCACCTCATCTTGAATGTTTCCAGGGATGGGGCATCTACCACCCTTCTGAGCAACCCGGTCCAGTGTTTCACCACCCTCATTGTAAGAAATTTCTTCCTTATATCTAGTCTAAATCTGCCCTCTTTTAGTTTAAAACCATTAGCTCTTGTCCTATTGCTGCTAAAAAAATCTGTCCCTAAGTACCGAAAGGCTGCAATAAGGTGTTCCCAGAGCGTTCTCTTCTCCAGGCTGAACAACCCCAACTCTCTCAGCCTTTCTTCATAAGACTCTGGCCTTCATAAGAAAAGAAAAATTAAAAAATTATTCAGATTCATTTCTTGAAGGAAAGTTTTCCTAGGTGACACATACAGAAGGTGTGTGGGATTTTGTTACATACTAAATCTGCTCGTGGATTGTTCATCAGAGTCTAAGCAAAAAAAAGCACTGCTAGTGCTTTCCTAGTCCATAGCACAGCCAAAGAGCAGGAAAGAGTAGCTGTCACAGCAGCCTCTCGAGTCAGTTCTAGACCACTGTAAAGAGATCTGATAAAAGGGACACTGTTACTTTTGCCAGAGTATCCGGAAGTTCACTCTCATGTATGTAATGCTAAATTCTAATATACTCATCTCAGGGTCACTGTATGATTTGCACTGTTTCATTACATGATGTCAAGCACTGTAGCATTTTATAGTTCTACCTAAAGTGCCTTTCTAATGTGACTCTTGAGGTTAAAAGCCTTCAATGAAAATACCCACTTTAGTACTACCTGTCTACTGAAAATGAGTATCTGGGCTTAGTATCTCAAGAACTATTTCTTGTATTATAATCCCAGGTGAAATAACTGTTGATGGCAAGTTCAGTTGTTCTGATAAATAATAAAATCTGTAAGTGGTTAGTCTTAAAGAAATGTAATGCCAATATGAGCTCCAACAGAAAAGTGTATACATTTTATGATCTGTTTTTTGTCGTATTCATGTGCTTCATTGAAATTCAGGTTGTAAGCACTCTGGAACAGAGCTTAGATAATTTTGGTCAGCCTGAAAAACGCATTTATAGAACATATTTTGAGTTCCTTGCAACAATTTTTTTTCTTTAACTATTTTCTAAGTTTTTATAGAACACAGTCATTTTTACATGTTTATTTTGGGAAATACAAAATGTGAGGAATATGTCAAATACATAATCTTTTAAGTGATCTCATACTACTTCCTGCTGGGGTATTTTTCCTTCATGGTATGGTAGCTGAAGACTGACTTAGTTTTTCCTCTGTGTTTCACTGTATCAATATGCAACGTGTGATGTATTCTCCAGTACAGATTGCACCATGCAGTGTATTATGAACAAGTTATTGCATAGTAGCACCTGGAGCTGAGTAGTGCGGCCCAGAGGGTGAGCACTTTGCAAACGTTCCTTCTGTCCATGATGCTTTCTTCATCTGTGATCAAGAAGCCACTCTTTTGGTAGAATGGGTACTTAGACAGAGCTGAAGTCTCCTGAGAACAAAGATGGGAATATTCTGCTGTCCAGATGTTATCTTAAGTTTCGGTTGGTCAGTAATGTTATAGGTCTACATCCTTTAGCATCCAATGTAAGAATTAAAGTCTTCCAGTGTGTGTGCTATGCAGTAGCTTTTATGTGCAATTTAGATCATTGAAGAAAATCTAGTTCCTCGCTAAAGGGACCTAGTAGTGTTAGAGATGCCGGGAGGTGGGAGAGGAAGGAGCAGTGTGGAAACTGCTGCCTGTTTAATAACTCCCACAGAGCTACTGGCTCCCAGCTTTTCTTATTTAAGATTTGGGACCGCAAATCCTTGCTAAAATGTGGCGCAGATAATGGCAATCATATATTTTCTATTTTTACTCTGTGGTTCCTCTTCTTTCTTCTGTATTAAAGGTGGGAACATGATATGCTAATAACTGTGGCAGCATATCTACAGACAGGGAAAAAAAAAAGCCCAACCAAAAGACAGCAGGGTAACACTCCTTACATGAGAGGTTTTCACTTGTTGTGACTTGCATTAGTAGCCGCTGAAATAGTAGGAAGAGTGGGTCAGCTTTCAGGGAGCCAAGCAGTGCGCAGACCATGCTGTTGGCAGCATCTTTGCCTTTGACACTGGGAGATGGGAGGCGTTGAGGTTCCATTCTTCATTCCCTTTCCTAGTGATTTTGAGTTGTCTTCCGTGGCTTACTGTGCTGTGGGGAGGCCATAATCCGTTTATGGCAGGAAATACAGTGATGCTCGTGAAGAACGGGGAGATTCCCCATCCTTCTCCTTTCTCTAAATGTTTTTATTCATTGCCCTTTTCTGTACCTTACAAAATATTAGGTTTATTAAAATAATTATTATGGCTTCTGTATAATAATAGAAATCAAGCAAATGGGAATAGCAAGGGCTATCCTTTTCTTTACCTGCTATTGTACTGAAAATGTCGTGGATCCTGCTCTGAATAAAACACCCATGTAACCTTATTCTGCAAAATTTATTTAAATTACAGGTTGCATTGCATGAATTAGAGCTCATGAACTGCACTGGTTAGAATAGGTACTACAAAAAGCTTTATTCTTAATTAAAATTCTTGTTATATTCTTCATTAGCTCCTTGAGCAAAACCTTGTTTGCTCAAATTAAAATCTGTGTCTATGGCAGTAGGATGGTTCTCCTATAAACCATTTCTTTTGGAAGAAGACTGAACTATTTGTTCACCAGGGACAGGAGTGTCTCTTTGGATTTCCTGCTAATGCTCAATGTGGTGCTAGTGGAAACAACGTTGGCTTTCCTGGCTTGGTTGTCCGTGTCAGCTGGGTCTTTGCTGCAAAGTCTCACCGTGCCTTGGAAAAGGCAAAGAGAATATGTCCCTAAAAGAGGTCAAAAGAGGGAAAAGACCCTTTGTCGTGGAGGCTAGGGACAGGCTGGTTGACAATTGAATAGGGAGATCTGTACACTCATTTCTCTCTCCCTCTCCCCCATTTTGTGAATAGGAATGTTTGTTTTGAGAGGGACAGAGTTGAGGTCATTGTTTTTTAAACTGAGATATCAGGTGAAAATGTCAGATGCTACTGATGAATTTACAATTTACTTAGAAAATACTGAATGACAAAAAAATACTTGAAAGGGGCATGAGGTGTTCACCCCTATCATAGGCATGATCGATTATAGACTCATAGAATGTTTGGGGTTGGAAGGGACCCCTAGAGGTCATCTAGTCCAACCCCCCTGCAGTGATATGGAAGCTTGGCTTTAAAGTTACCTGGCTGGTTTTGTTGCAGTTCTTGTGCTCGTTGGCAAGATGAAACTGAGTATTTCTGAACTCTATAAAAATTGTCTCAGATGGTATTGCGAATATTATTTTCTGTTGTATTTAGTGTATTTAGTAAAGAGATGGTATTTTCCTTGCTTCAAGGAAAATCTAGCCATATTTCTTCATATTATTACATGAGGAAGAAAGAAGTTACCTGGTACAGAGAAGAAACGGATTTCTTTGGAGAATGATTTGCAATTGAGGGTATCTTCTGACTTGAAATAAATTTTTATGACAAAAGGATGATTAAGCTTAGCTGCAAGTATTTAAACTACTGTTTATCCTCTTAAAAATATTTCTTTTCTTTTCAGGGGTTATGAACTGCATTTTTTTCCTAACCTGCCTTTATGTGCACAAGCATTCCAGGATACAAATGTATAATATAAGCATCGTACTATGTCTTATTACACATATACAAATACAATATACATAAATCATTGAAAAGCTCTCCACAGCACAAGTGAAACTGAGGACTTGTAAATGGCATCAATATGAACACAGCATTGGATTAATGGGTAGTTATGAAGGGTTTTTAAAACAGACCCCTTCAGACTTGACCTGGTCAGTATCAAAATAGATGCTAATACATGATAGTCTTAGCAGTTCAACAGACACTGTTCAATTTATTTATTTATTTATTAGAAAAATTTTAGTTCAAACAGGTGAATGTAATATTACATTCTGTAAAGGACCCTGTTTACATTTTGTGAGGGTTTTTTCATTTTGTAGTTACATGGATGTTTTCAGCAAGGGTTCCAAGAAGCCTTACTGCACGAGACATGGCGTACCTCTCCTAACTGCTTTTTCATTCTTCATCATCCTGCCTGTTCAGCTTCGTAACCCTCAGCTTTCTCCTTTACAGGTGTTCCATTTTTAACTGTTTAAAATGATCTTTAAAGTGCCTAAGGTTTCACTGAGTCTAAAGGTAGATATTTAAAAAAAAAATAACAAAAATGTATGTTTTCCAGTATATTGCAAGCTAGGAATGTGGACTAGTCAGAAGAATCTCCTGTCCTAATCCTGTCCCATTTATTTTGTCAGCTGTGGACTGCACAGGAGGAGGAAGAGAAGAGCGTAATGGCTAGGCAGAGGAATTGATCACTTGGGGAAAAGAAGTGTCGGAGGAGCTTTGCTTTGAATTTTCTGATACTTTTCTGAAAGCAGGCAGCTGTTCTCTAGCAACATGGAGTAAACGTTTTCTCTTTTGTCTTTCATTCTTTCGGAACTTATCTGTTGTTACTGTGGTTTTGGTTGTGTGTTGTTTCCTGTTCCATGAAAATACTGATGCATCTTCCCTACTCTGTTCTTATTTTTATCTTTTGCATTTTACCCCACGTTGTGTTACTGCAGCCTTCGTTCATCTCCCCTCCCCGAGCCCCAAATTGTACAACATGAGATACTAAAAGCAGCTTTGATGTCCTGCACTAAAAATGCTATAAGCCAAACAATACATGCTTCAGCTGTTTTAAAAAAAATCTGATTTTTTTTTCTTAAGAAAACCACCTTATCTCTTGTAATGTTAAGAATTGCCCCATCTTATTAGCATATAATATTTGTCAAAAAATGCAAATGATAAAAATATCAAAACAAGAGCATAATCTCCTGTAGCTTTTGCTTGGAGCAAGATTGAACTGATGCACAAGACTTAGGAAACCCCTGCTTAAAGTTTTAATGAAGTTATTGCTTAAAACATCAGCATTTTAACAAATGACAGACAGAACTGGCATTTGGTAGGTGTGAACAATAGCATAGAAACATATCCTGCAAGTATTGATCCAGTAATACCATACCAGCAAATGAGAAAGAACACTTCAACGCTTAAGAGACAGTTTGGATCCTAGACAAATGTTGACATAATTTACTTATCGTGACAGGTCTGTTTGTTATAAGTGATCTCTTGGTAAAAGCTGGGACAGAAATTATTAGCATGTATACAGCCTGCTTTTTTTTTCCTCCTTTCTTGCAGTGTTTTGTTACGGGAAGTTAGCAAAGGACATGTGAAGGAAGAACACACCATTTGAGATCTGATGATATTTTTAGTGCGCTAAGAAAAAAAAAATAGCAACAATTAAAGGCTTATCAGGTGGTTGTAGGTGTGAGTAGTGTTACTATTTGTGGTGATGCATACACTGGTATTTTGTTATTTTTTTTATATAAAACTTGGGAGTGACATTGTTTTGGCTGAGGTGATTTTTTTGTTGTTTTAGCTTTGCATTTTTATTTTACTTTTAAGATAAATGTTGTTTGAAATCGTGTGGAATGAGGATTTCCGTGCTATAAGCTTTATAGTATTTAACAGTGCTGCTTAAACCTAGGTGGTAGAGGATGATGCTTCAAATAGATATATGCTTAATAAATTGTCAAATAAATTGTGAAGACTGATTTCTCCAGAAATAAGCTTCAGTTTTGACTCTTTACCCTATATCAGACACCTGCTTTATTCTTAAACATGCTGAGCAGTCAGCCTCTATCACTGAGGTCTGATGAAACATTTGGATACTGAACATGTTTAGCAAATCCGATTGGGTGCTAAACAGGGATGCCAGAACCAAGTGTCATCCAGATGTGAATAATACATGCTAACACAAACATCCTTATTTATATCAGACTTCAAAAATAATGAATATGAAATGTGTAATATTTCAAAAGCATTATTTCAATCTTTTAAAGAAGTTTTATGGTTGAGGATATACTGGTGTAAGAACTGAATTAAGAACCAGATCCTCTTTTTAAATAAAAAAAAACATTGATTTTTAAAATGAAATGTTACTTCATTTCTGCTTTGTGTCTATTTCAGATTATTTTTTTTAAATGATGCTAATCTGGAAGTCATACTGCTTCTTTCCAGTCTTGTCATTGTCATGAATTATTTTCACTCCTCTTACACATCGGTATTAGAGCCAGTGTAGTTCTGTGCAGGGGGAGCTGGTGTGCACACTTTCTTCTGTACACAGTGATGGAGATGACTTAGGGTTTGAGATAGAGATATTTGTACAAAGCTGGGGCTTTTAGTTCTTGGACCTTTCCTGAGATTTCAAGGAATATCTGAAAACAATCAGTAAACAGAGTCCCATAGACTTTTTGATGCTTAACAGCAGCAAGAGGAGAAAACAGATGTACAAAATAAACACCTTCTGAAAGAGTAAGAGGTTAAGTTTGAGTTTGAGGAGTTTGTTTGTGCAATGTTAGGTATTTTCTGTGTAGTGGTTAGATTTTAACTCAACGCTGTTCCTTTAGCAACAGCCTAAGACTAAACCTGGCACTTCTGAGCTGTGCTGTTGATTGTTATCTTCCTGCATTATTGTGAAGTTAGCGGTGGTGGGGGAAGACAGAAGAGTCCAGAGACCGCTAAACCAAAAAAAAAATATAACTTGGCACGAGCAGGTCTATTTTACTGCTTAATATAAAATAGTCGGTGTTCACAGTAAAATTATGTGATGTTTTCAGGGACAGGAGGCAAGAAAGAGGGAAATATTTACATTTAGCTGGTAGTATCTTTAACTTTTCAATCTCTAGCTAAACTCCTGCATTTGTAATTAGGGTTGAGTACCCAGAGTCTAATGACAATAGTTACGGCTATAATACTTAGCTCTCCACACCTTGGTTTTTCTCTGGAGTGATGGATTTAGGCCCCAGCTTACACCAAGCACTGAGTTTTTCAGCAACGTGAAGAGGCATGAATGATCTTTATACTTGGATAAATTGGAGGTCTCTCTGTCGTGTCCTGACAAGTAGCATGAGCACACCAGGGAGCTCGCATACCTGGCTTGGAGGGCTCTCATTCTTCCTGCTTTATCTCCCAAGCCTCTGAGCGTGTACCTTTGTCCCATCGCTTCCCAAAGCACGTTTTCATTTCCTTTCTTGTGTGTTACTCTGGATATGTTATTTTCTCTTTTAAATTTTTCCCAGCTTCTTTTCTTCAGGGATGGGGGAGTTGAGGGCATCAGCTGCCCTGCCAGGATGCTGCCTCATTTCTACCAGCAGCTGAAACCCAGCAGTTGCAGCATCCCTGGATGCTGCCTGGTTCCTTCCTCCCAGCCTGTTACAGCTCCTGCATGTGGCACCTTGCGTGGCTGGTCACAGGTCTGTGAAATGCTCCTGCCTTGGAGGAAATAATCCCCCACTACACCCTTCCCTCCCCTTCCCACCACCAGCCCTAACCTGAGAGCCGAATCGGTATTTTCTTGTTTACACAAATGTAGAAAACTGTTCATGAATGTTCCCTATGTGTAAGCTAGGATTTTTCTAAATATTCGTCTCACTCCAAAATGGAACTTTAAAAATAATTATAAAAGCATTTTTTTTTTTCTTTTTTTCATTCTACAAGTGTGAGAGTGAGACCTTGATGGGTAAGCCATGTAGTAAGATGATCCTGTAAAACTCATGGTGGAATAGGTGGAGCAAAAACAAAAGATGAAAGGTAAGATATTACAGCCCTCCTAATTGGGAGTCATGGAGAGAGAAATTTATAGACTTCCACAAGACCAGTAGTTTGTGACAGAACAAGAGCTAAACCTAGATATTATTTCTCAGCCAATATTGAAAAATGTTGTATTTTTGTTACTTCCATATATCACTTTTTAAAAATACAAGTAGGGAAAAAACCACAGTAAATAGTTGGCATTTTAAATAAAAATACTTCCAGTTTCTAACGTCAGGGTTTTTCTCTCCAGTAAAAGAAAGCACTTATAAAAGTAATAGCTTCTATCTTTTTTTTCATTATTTTTTTGTGTATGCCCTTTTTGTTTGTTTTTTTTATTTTATTGGTTATGTTTCCCTTTCCATTAACATATGCTTCTCCAATATTTTTTTAACATATTTTTCTGTTAAGTACCTGGATTCCTATACACTTCAACTCTTTCATATAAGATTAATAAAAATGTCTAATATTACTTGTCCTAATTGTTATATTCTCTTCCAGTATTCAGTTAGGGTGAAGGCTATTCCTGTCAACAAGGAGCAGGGTACAGTATTGGTGTTGCTGTTTCCACACTTCTTTGTGTTCAGATGGAGCGTTTGGGGTGGTACACATGAGAGGTTATTTTTTACATTGGGGAGAATACCTTTGTAAAATCACAACAGTTACCAGTTGGTGTAAGGTCTGCCTTTTAGGTGACTGGAAAAGTAATGGAGTAGTAAAGGTGGCTTTACCTTCCTTTTTTTTTTTTTTTTTTTTTTCTTTTTTTTTCTTCCCTGTTTCTCTCTCAATGGTCCTCCAGAAATCATACCTCCCATGAGGTCCAAACCAACTTGTTTCTTTTATTAAGCCTAACTTCAGTGTAGGGCCCACCTCAATTCAGAGCGTGACCAACATGCTGTCGCAAATGAGTGACTTTACACAATTTGATTTAGTAGCTGTTTAGAATTTATTTGTGCCTTTACAGCAAATCACAGGATTGGATTGTGATATTTTGATAGCACTCAGTCATCAGTCAATTAACAAAGTGATTCAAAAAAATTAATCAAAACAGTGACTTAGTTGCTAAGACTCAAAAATGGCAAGGTTTACTCTGTTACTGAATGGAGGAAGTACACAAAGGAAAATTAAGTTACACTCAAGTTAGACTGATTCACAGAGAGACCATAGATGCAGAGAGTAAGAAGGACACTTCCGTTGAGTCATGACGTTCAGAGTAGACCCCCTTGCTTTCTAAACTCCTTTTCAGAGAGGAGTCTAGGTGTGGCTAGGTCTGGTCTTTAGTCTCAGACTTGGTCAACGATTTATGTCTAAGGATCATATATATATCTAGCAGCAGTATAAGACTTACTTTGTAATTAAATCATACATCTGCAGACTACTTAAATTGATTCACATGTGCATACACGCTGACATGATTATATTTATATATAATATATATAAGGGTATACCTGTTAAAAATTCCCCTCAAGTTCAGTGAAATACTCACGTCAAATGTCTTGGCATTTCTCAACAGGCAAGGGTTGAGCCTCAAGGAGTGAAAGCTTTCCGCCCAGGCTCCGCTGTCGGTCTGCGGTGATGGACCTCCAATTTTAGCAGACTTAGGAGTTTGTGAACTCTGAGAGGCGTCCCACTCAGAGGGAGGTGCTGGTCGCAGCCCGCTGCGGTCCAGGAGAGCGCAAAGGGCCTCGCTTAGCACCGCTGTTTATAGGGTCATGAGATGATTGGCTTCAGTCACCAGTAAATTTCTGTCTGGGCCATAATCTGGGTCGGTAATCGCTGGAATTCCAGTAATGGTGGTACTGCGCCACTCGGGTTACGATTCAGATAAGGTGTGTTCCAAGGCTGTTGGGGGATAACTGATTGTTCCTGTTCTCGCTCCCCGCCTCGGACACGTGGGAGTTCCTGGTACAGACAGGCACAGAGGCAGGAGGCAACCACGCCGCCGCTCTGGGAGAGATGGATTGACTTTAGTCACTCCCATCAGATCTCAGCCTTGGTGTAATGACTCGGACGATCAGGCGGCACTATCTGTACCAGGTCGCTCATTCGCAACACATGCTAATTTTGTAGTCTCTCCTAATACCACATTTTAATCGCTCAGTATCTTGCAAACTTCTGCTGTTCTTTATGGGTGAGCTAGTACTGATACTTTGTCATAGGAAATTTCTATTAAAAAAATTTGTCACTGTTCTTAGATTTCCTTCTTCAAGGGATTTGTAATTTGAAAAGCGGTAAGGTTCACCTAGGCTATATATTTATAAAAATATGTTCTGCTTATTTGTTAGAGGTTTTGGATGTGTGTTTTCAGGGTTTTTCTGAGTTTTTTGTTTGATTGGGTTTTTGTGGTGGTGGTGGTTTGGGGTTTTTTTAGCAAATATTCCTTAATTAGCATAGTACCTGCCATTGAAGTGGAAGCTGATAATAATTTCTAAAAATGTCTCCTCCTTATTGCTTGTATTGCTTGCTTTTAGGGATTTTCTTTTTAGTCTATGTTAATGATGCCTGTAGATTTCCAGAAATAAACATGATTAGCACTATTCATGCTAAAACTGACATCCATTTGTGCAAACTGTTTAATGTGGTTTTATGTGCCTCCTACACTCAAAATCTGTCACTACTTTAGATTTTTTTTTCAATCTAGTAAATAGTTTTGCTTTCACTGTCTCTGCATTTTGCATCTTTCTTGAAACAACTACTCTTCCATTTTGCAGCTGTGTGTTTGTATTCACACTATATGCACTTGTATAATAATTTCAATTTTTTTTTGTTTTAAACTACTTTGTCTAGACCATTATTTGCACTAAGATTCTGTAATATAATCAGGTCCATGAATATTGCCTGACTACTCAACCTAAAATCTAAAATTGTTTAAAGCTTGCAGGCCACTGTCTGCTTTACAAACAAGTAATCTGCTCATGGTTCAGTGTTCTTGCATACTTTTCATACTTCTCTGTATGTTAATGTATGTCTTTGTAATCCCAAGGCACCAGTGTTTCTCTTTCTTTACCCTCTTCCTTCAGCAGTAATTTCTTCTGGTCATAGCAGTCTGCTGTGGCACTCTTTGGATCAGTGACATTCTCCTGACATTTGTTGTCATCCACCATACGCTTTCGGTAATCCTATTTTGAATGGAAAATCCTATAAAATGTTTCTGCAGGCTTCTTACCACAGCAAACCACTGACTGTCTACAGCCACTCCGGAGCTAATAGACTAGGGTAGTACATTTGAGTAGATAATTGTTCTCTGGTTCCATTTATTTTCTTTGAAGGTTTTTGTTGCAAGGTGACTCTTCATTCTCTTTGTTTCACTGCTTGTCTGTATCTAATTGAGGAGATTTCAAAGGCATAAATCGTTTTAATTTTGAGCTCACTGACTGTAGCCTTTTGTACCTTTGAAAACATTTTCCTTCTCCTTGAATATCCTGTTTGTTTAGCAGTAGTCTTTAACTTTGAGTAGAAGGGTAGATAACCAAGGTGGTCATAACCAAATTGATACTTTGTTCTAGGTTACTAGAAAGTGGAGTGTTTTGTTTCTTTTTAAAACAGATTGACTTTTACACAGAGTTGGCATGGGAGAGGGAGATGAAAAACATCTCTATCTTTCTAACCTTGAGTATTTTGGGGACTGTATTCTAAAGAAAATTTGAGTTGAACCCTCAAGGGTGTTTGAAGGGAGAGAGCTTGACTTAATTTTACTCTACGATGAAGTAACACTCAAAGCGATAGAGATCATGCTCAGATGTTTGAAAGAAAATGGAAAAAGAATAGATGCAAAGTCTTCTGAGGGGCATCCAGCTTTGGGGATTTCCCAGGAAGCGATCTAGCAGCCCTAACAAGTCTCTAAGAATCTCAGCTATTCTGAGTTCCTAGAAGGCAGCAACGATGCCCAGAAAAATACGTACTGTGTAGCCAGAGACCTGTAACAGCCATAAAGTGGACAAGATATAATTAATGGTTTATTGTCCTAAACTCAGCCATAAGTACATTGAAGTAGTGTAATTGGCCACAATGTATAAGCACTTTGTAACACTGCTAATAGCTTAACCCTCCTAACAGCATGAAGGCATTTTATATCACAGCTAAGCGTAAGTACAGAAATAATATGTAGCTGCAAAGGAAAACGTGTGTTTAATCACGCAAATATGGGACAGAAAAACGTGAATCAACAATTCAAGTAGTAAAATCTGCAAGCAAAAACAAAGGATACAGAATAAAGAGGAAGGATTTCTGGTGGAACCAGAACAGTTTCTGGTCCTAAAGAAAGGAAGATAAATGATGTCAGGAGCAGGTGAGATTGCTCCCCACACCCTTTGTTGGTGGAGGAGACTGCAAGCATTAAAAACACCCAGCAACAGCAAGGATAATTAGGGAAGAAAGAAGTCTACTACCATGGTCCAGAGTCGAAATAGCGCTCTCATCTATTCACCCCAACTTCAGCAACTAAGACCATCAAGGACCGTAGCCATCAGTATTTAACTACATGGCATCAGCTCAGTGGTATTGTGTACTCAAAGCTAATTTAGGATAAGATGATTAGGGCCTAACTGTTTGAATATGTAGTGATAGTGGCTGATAATGGTTAAGAACTTAACCATTGGCAATGTGTATTGTTAATGTCAATTTAGTTAAGTGTTGTTATGAAGTTTGCAACTGGTCTCATTTATCAAGTTCCCAAATCTTCCCATCACAGCTACCTTATGCTTAGCTGTGTTAAGCAGTAGCTGCTAATCAGGACAGGGACAAGTGAAGCATCTCCATGGACTTTTCTGTTCCACATCTGGAATTGGTTTTGCATAGTTAAGAAATCACAGCAATTGCAGGCTAGAGATGTGATTACCTGTTTTGCGTCAAAGAAATTGTGCACAACTTCATCAGAACACGAAGCCAATGGTTGCATGCATATATTTTGTGTGACTCTGGCTAGGAATCCGTAATGTGCTTACTGTAACTTGGCACTTACATGCATAATTTATGTT
The DNA here is from genome assembly GCF_000687185.1 of Egretta garzetta. Classification (NCBI taxonomy): domain Eukaryota; kingdom Metazoa; phylum Chordata; class Aves; order Pelecaniformes; family Ardeidae; genus Egretta; species Egretta garzetta. Next base: position 213,009 of record NW_009258563.1, read on the forward strand.
CTGTAAGCTCTGCATGGAGTCGCTTGCTTGTGAGCCTTTCTATTCTGTGATCCTAAGTCACAACAGCTCATTATATATTCTTGCTTTTCCTGTTTGCAGTACAAGGTCCAAATTCACAGATTAGATTGAAGTAAAGATGAAAAAAAAAAAACCAACCCTCTTCGACTGATTTCTATTAAAAATGTTGACTATCTTACGCTTGCTCTCCCAGATGCACATGCTTCCATATTAACGTGTGTGATCACTAACTTGTGTTTCATTCCATTTTATACTGAGCGATGTAAATTTACTCTCTGCTGCCAGAGTTGTTCTTAGATGTGATTTCACAAACCTGTGGAAAGTACTGTGTAGCATGTAGAAAAGTAACGTTTTTTTCAAGTCTCTCCCTTTGTTAGAACTGATGGTCTTCATGCTCAACCCTCATGGTTTCTGAAAACATTTTTTTTTTTTTTTTTTTTTTTTTTCTGAGAAGGAGAGAGAAAGGCAGAACACAAATAATAAAACTTTCACCAAAAGAAAACCAGAGATACTGCCTTCCTCTTTGCAAGTTCTAACTGTTCCACCTCCCTTTTCTTGAAATAGCTGCAATAACCTCATTGCCCCTCCGCTTCCCTGCCCCTTCCCCTGCACTGGAAAAGAAAGCAAGTTATCGTTGCAGTAGGCTTTCCAAAACTCTGAAATCCACAAAAAAATAGGTGTTTCTGATCTCTCTCTTGTAAACAGACCTCAGAGAAATATTAAATAGAATAGGTTACAAAGCTAATATGATATTGGTCTTGATACAGGGGGGAAATGTCTGTGAGTGCAACCTAGACTTTTTAATGTGTCTTGTAGCTACGGCTAATTTCACCTTTTGTCTGCTGAAATCCTTCTTGTGTTTGAGTAACACAAGAAAATTGTGTGAGATGTTTTTAAAATAACCGATTCAAATCTGTGTTTTCTCTTCAGCTGGGGAGAAAGAGTCCCAAAAAATCCAGTGTGCACAAATTGGTTTGCAGAGTCAGTGTGGCATCAGCTGTGTGCTCAAAAAATGTTTGTTATCTTGAATGAAGGTACCAATAACTGTATTAATGGCATGAGAATAAGTGAGAAAGAGTTTGGCAAAATTTAGAATTCTGATAGAACTGTAGTAAAAAGAAAAAAAAGTGGCTGACAAATGTATGCAGCTTCTTCAGGTTGGGGGGGGGTGTCTGGTTTTTGAGCCTGTTGTTGCCCTGTGATTTCTATGCATCTGTACTTCAAAAATCTACTCTTTGTACTGGAATTGTTGGCAGGGGCAGTCTTTACCTATGAGGGAAATGAACTATGTTGGTGTAAATGGGCTTTCTATTATAACCCTTGGGTACAGGAGGAACTTGAGCTGGCAGTGCTGCCCTAGGCACCAGCACATGCAACTGTTTGCGTCTTTGCTTCTGAGTGATGTTATGCTTTTGGGACACCTCAGTGTATATACCGCATTTGCATAGCCCAGTTATCCTAAATTAAGCATTTCAGTTTTTAATCATGAAACTCTAAAAGTAGCTTTTTTTCTATAGTGTGGTGTTGTCTGGGAGCATTATGGCATGAATATAACCATGTGAGTCTACGGTCAGAGATTAGTGTGACTAAACGCTGGACACCCTTACAGAGATTTCTTGTCAAATACTGCATTTTTAAACACAGCTGTCAGTAATGAAGGGCTTACATGTATAACCTAACATTTGGGTTTAAGTACATATTTCTCTGCTAACGTGACTAAATGCCTGCTTGTCTTCGTATGTATCTGTAGATATAGGCACTTACATAGTATATGTTTATATATGTATGTGTGTATGTTTGATTATGTAGTGCTTGAATTAGGATGTAAGATGAGGCATCGGTATGTCCAAGCAAATACAGAAGCACATGTTTTCAGTTTGCCTTTACTATAGTTATTGTGTTAGTCAACTTTGTCTTCTGATTATTTTTTTTTTCTAGATGGTGCAAAAGAATCGCGGTTGCCCAGTCAAGATGAACAGAATGGCTTCCTTCGACAAGAAAATAGAACATTCATTTTTTAGGATTATGTCTACAACATGAAGCATTTAACAGTAGCTATCTTTGAGAACATTCATCTATGACCTGAAATGTCCTGACCCTGGGGAAAAAATGAGATTCCATTAATTAAGTCTATAATTTTTAAATGCATTTTTATGACTGATCATATTTGCTTATGCACAACAACGGATACAGAATTCATAAACCAGAGATTATTTTAACACATACACACATTTGTGTTTGTGCATTCAGTATAAAAGATACATCATTTTAATCAAATTTCAAATAATCATTTAAATTATCTATATTTATTAATAAATGAAGACTTGTCAAGAAGAATTTATCATCCGTGGAAAAGAATAAAGCAGGTTCCCCCAGAATGGATGGTAATTTTGTATTGGATAAAATCAATAACTTAAAAGTAGAGCAAGAGGAAGACAGCATTAACTGTACTCTAGAAAGAATGGATATCAAGACAGAACAAGATGATTTCAAACATGCGGATAGCAGCGATGAACAAGAAGACAAAGAAAAGAACTTCATTACCAACAACCCTGGCAAATACTTATCTACAGAAAATGAAGATGATTATGGATCTCTTTTTTCTCAGTATAGTAGTACGCTGTATGATGTAGCAATGGAAGCTGTGACACAAAGCCTCCTTTCTAGCAGAAATATAAGCTCCAGAAAAAAGTCACCTGCTTGGAACCATTTTTTTATATCTCCTAGAGATAGCACTAAAGCAATATGTATGTACTGTATGAAAGAATTTAGCAGGGGTAAAAATGAAAAGGACCTGAGTACAAGTTGTCTCATGAGACATGTGAGGAGAGCCCATCCCACTGTACTAATTCAAGAAAATGGAAGCATGCCAGGTATATCTTCCTTTTCTTCACCTACATTGTTACTGCCACCTCAGTCTGCAGATGTTGGAGATCTGAGTTCTATGTTATCCCCTATAAAACTGGTCAAGAAAATGGCTTCTAAAATACCATCTCCAGATCGAATAATAGAGGAATCTGTTTCTATTGTTTCTTCTGAAGAAATATCAGATCTCTCAGTTTCTGAAAAATGCAGCAAAGAAGAAGTCATGGTTGGGTCATCTCCACAGCTACCCAACAACCAGTATGACGACACTGTGGAGAATGTAGCAGAAAAAACTGTTGTAATTCCAAAGAGCACATCAGGTTCCAGAAGGAGATCTGCTGTCTGGAAACACTTTTATTTGTCGCCTCTAGATAATTCTAAAGCTGTTTGCATCCACTGCATGAATGAATTCAGTAGAGGAAAAAATGGAAAAGACCTGGGAACCAGTTGTTTAATAAGACACATGTGGAGAGCCCATCGTTCCATTGTCCTGCAAGAGAATGGGGGTGGTACCAGCATACCACCTCTCTACACCGCACCTCCAACTTTGTTGCCTTCTTTACTACCCTCAGATAGCGATCTGAACTCTATGTCATCCTCTCCTGGAAAGCTAATGAAAGAGTCAACTTCTGTTTCTTCTTCTCCAGACAGAATCTCTGAGGAGATCCATACTAATCTCTCTTCAGGAGATGCTCTAGTGGAAGACTCAATGCTGTCATCTTCTGATGATATAGGTGAAGTCTCCTTTGTTTCCTCTCCTGAGAAACAGTGTGAGGGATTAGGTCCGCTAATATTTGAACCTACCGCTGTATTTCAGCAAAACAAAAGGATTATGAAAAGGCTTAAATCAGAAGTTTGGCATCACTTTTCGCTGTCACCTGCAGACAGTCTAAAAGCGGTATGTAGATACTGCAGTTGTATGATAAGTCGTGGTAAAAAAGGAGATGTGGGCACAAGCTGCTTGATGAGACATCTATATAGACGCCATCCCGACGTAATTGGAAACCAAAAGAGCTTTCTTGATGTGAGTTTGGCAAATTCTCCTTACGCCACGTTGGCTTCTGCAGAATGTTCATCCTCAAAGTTGACTGACTTGCCTACAATGGTTACACATGATAATCAAATTATATTTCCTGTTAATAGTAAGAAGACCTCAAAACTGTGGAATCACTTTTCAATTTGTTCTGCAGATTCAACAAAAGTAATATGTATGCACTGTGGACGTACAATAAGTAGGGGGAAAAAGCCAACAAATCTAGGCACAAGTTGCCTTCTAAGACATTTGCAGCGGTTTCATAACAATGTGTTGAAAACTGATGTCTCAGAGACGGTATTATCCTCATCTACGGATAATCACGTGCCACTGAGCACAGAATTACTAGGATCTTCAAATTTTGATGAAACCAATGACAAGTTTTGTGACTCTCACCCAGTTGCCAAAAAAATCACAAGTCTTGTAGCCGAAATGATTGCACTTGACCTTCAGCCATATTCTTTTGTAGACAACATTGGCTTTAACAGGCTGCTTGAATACTTGCAACCTCAGTATTCTTTACCTTCTCCATCTTACTTTTCTAGGACAGCAATTCCAGATATGTATGATAATGTAAAACAAATAATTATTTCACATCTTAAAGAAGCTGAAAGTGGAGTGATCCATTTTACATCCGGAATATGGATGAGCAACCAAACACGCGAATATCTAACCCTGACAGCTCATTGGGTAACGTTTGAGTCTTCATTTCGACCACAGTGTGAGGATTACCATTGTTCAGCACTATTAAATGTATCACAGATCGATTGCGACTACAATGGCATCAGTATTCAAAAGCAGTTAGAGTACTGGTGGGAAACATGGATTACTTCCATTGGCCTTCAGATCGGGATTACTGTTACTGATAATCAGAGTATAGAAAAAACTTTAAATGAAGGTGATCATTCAAGTGTACAATGTTTTAGTCACACTGTTAATGTCATTGTAAATGAGGCTATTAAAAGCCAGAGGATGGTTCAGAATTTGCTTAGTATTGCAAGAAAGATCTGTGAACGCGTCCATCGGTCAGCAAAAGCAAAGGAGAAGTTAGCTGAGTTGCAAAAAGAGTATGAGTTGCCTCAGCATCAGCTAATACAAGATGTTCCATCAAAGTGGAATACGTCATTTCATATGCTTGAACGTCTTATCGAACAGAAACGAGCAATTGATGAAATGTCAATAGAGTGCAGCTTTCGGGAGCTAATAAGTTGTGATCAGTGGGAAGTCATGCAGTCAGTGTGTCATGCTCTCAAACCTTTCGAAGCTGCAAGTAGGGAGATGAGTACACACATGTCTACTCTAAGCCAAGTGATTCCAATGATTCATATACTTAACAGGAAAATAGAAATGCTCTTTGAGGAAACAATGGGCATAGATACTATGCTAAAATCCTTGAAAGAAGCTATGGTGAGTAGATTGTCCTCCACGCTTCATGATCCAAGGTACATATTTGCTACACTTCTGGATCCCCGGTATAAAACATCCTTATTTACAGAAGAGGAGGCTGAACAATATAAACAAGACTTAATCAGGGAGCTGGAAATAATGAGTTCTACCTCAGATGATGATAAACCTGTTTCCAATGGATGTGATATAGGTTCACCATCTACAAATTCATATGGGGAAGATAATCTTTGGTCACTCATGGGTGACATGAAGAAAACAAAAGATCTGAAAGAGAGAGCAAAGTTACCAGAGGAAATGGTGCTTTCTTACTTGGAGGAAGAAGTGCTTGAGCATAACTGTGATCCTTTAACTTACTGGAACTTTAAGAAGTCATCTTGGCCAGTACTGTCAAAGTTGGCTGTCAGGTTCTTGGGTTGTCCACCAAGCATTGTTCCTTCAGAGAGATTGTTCAATACATCCAATGAAAGCAACAACTTCAGTCAGTCAAGGTTAATGATTGAACACTTTGAAAAGCTTATCTTTTTGAAAGTGAATCTTCCTTTAATATACTTCCAGTATTGAAACTAATGAACAAACTGCTAGACTAAATCTACTGTTGCTCACTGGATATTAACTATCTATAACTCGGATTGTTAAATTGCTCCAGTAGGGGCCATGTATGACATCTAATCAGTGACTATAATTCCAAACTTTAGTTTCCTTTTTTTCAGCTTTCAATATGTCTACATGTGCCTTATTCATAGTACTTCAGGCCAGATATTGTATATATGTTTTTTAAAAGTTCACACTAGAGATAGCCTGTCTTGTCAAATTATACAAAATTATGTAGGTTTTAATCCATAATTGTAAATGAACTTTAAAAAAGCTCAGTCATTTGTTTTAATAGAATGGCAAAAAAAAAAAAAAAGATGTAAACAGTTCTATTCTGTAGTTTTTTATTCAATTATTATGTAAAAACCATAAACCAGGTACTGTATTTTAGTTGAACATTGCTTTAATTGCAACAAAACAGCTTTTGTAGTTGTCAAAAGAAAGCTGTACATGAAAGATGGGGTTCAAGCCGTCTTGTTATCATGTGGTGTTTTTAACTGCAAGCCCTAAAGTACTTAAAGGATTAAGAAGAGTTATTGAGGAAGATGTGTTTACAGGAGACTATTGACTTAGTATCTGAAAATAAATCTCAAATTTGTGATGATACGGAATGTCAGTTACACAGCAATCGGTAGTAAAACTTCCCATTCTGGGTTCTCCTGTTCAGGTTTTATGTTTTAACTGAACTACAGAAATATTCTGGGTATTTATAAAAGCTCTTTGGAAGTCTTATCAAAGTTTGTGAATTAATGCTTGTTATTTAATGCCGTGTACAAAAAAGGCAAGAAATTTACCACGAAGACTCTAATGTCATTCTAAAGCCTTTTCTAATCTTTAGTGCATCGAAACTATAAGGTTCCCTATTGTAAAAATTGAGCCCTTACTCCTAACGTAATTTCAATTGTGTAGAACAGCCTGTCTTAAAGCTCCTAGTACAGGAATAACTGATCTTCTCTGGTTTTCAGTAATAGCCTTATGGATATGGTGCACTGCTTAGAATTTTATGTAGTAGGGTCGATTCTTAACTGTTGGTGTCCAGCAGGCAAATGGGATATAGAGCCCTCAAAACTTCAAATAAGATGGAAAAAAAAAATAGCCAGCATTTTAATTTTAAAGGAATGTTCTCTATGGTTTTTTTAACTCTAGAAAGATTAATCTTCTCATTTCAGTTTTCATTGAATACTTTTTGGGAAACAAGTCATCATTTGCCTATGACCTTCTAGAAAAGTTGTAGCTTTGTTAAAATACTGTACCTATGCCTAATCTAATTTTGCATTTACTATGTTTTAGTGTATTTATAAATGGTGAACTCAGTTTCTGAAATTAAACATTTTATTTGCAATTTTCTAGTGGTAGTCAACACTGCCTTTTATTTTCAGATGGATTTAAGACAACCATTGATTAAAAATTAAATTGATACAATTGTAATCATAAATACACCACAGAACATGCTATGGGAAGGGATTGGTTTTCCGTTTAGCTCTTTGGACTTAAAGCTGGATTCTGGTTCATTTCATTTCACTCAAGCTATTCAACCTCAGGAAAACCTGTTGAATTCTTTCCCAGGTGGCTTTGCTTTCCAGGTGACGTTTTTCTGAACATTTTATGGTTTCAGGTATTCCAATTGTTATTCCATCAGTTTACACCCATACTATTTAAGTAAATTATTATAGAGTGTACTTGGGAAAAACTAACACTGCATTTTGTCTCCAGTATTTTAAAAGGTAACTTTTAATTCTATCAACATCAGCATTTCTTTGTTCTTCTTGGGTTAAAGAACAGCACGTGTTTTTTTCCTGCAGTAATAAAACAATTTGTTCTAGTTTATGTATAGTTCAAACTAGGAGAGTTTGAAGCAGCTTATTGGGAAACATGTTTAAATGGTTACTGGTTAATTATTATCTCCATTTTTTCCCCCTACATTTTAACTGTGAATATAACCTTGACCTTTGTAAAGGAGATGTTTAATCTCTCCAAACTAGTAGAAAGGGAGGTAGAGGATGAAGAAACTTTTTTCTTTCTTTCTTTTAAAGCAAGTGATAGGATTTTCACTCGAGGCTTGAATGTAAATACGGCCTTTGGCTTAAAGCATTATAGAGCCACATCACACCATCAGGAGCCGGAACAAGCATACCTGAAAATCCCAGTTCTCTGGAAACAAGCGGCTTGGTTCCTCTGAAGGCAGTCTTTGCTGCAGCTCCTTGTAACTCTCATGCAGCAAGTTGAGGTGATGGCATTTTGTAGCCCCCAATTTGCATCTTATTCATATGGAAAGTTAATTGTATAGTCACGCTTTTTGTTAAAACTTCTGAGAGCGCAAAAACTGGTCACTTTTTTTAAACGTAAAATTTTATCAGTTAAATTTTGTCTACTCCATTGGTACCTCCAATTCCTCTTTTTTTGAAGGGCTTAGTTCTTAAGACCACACTGTTTCAGTATCAGTTTGGCTAAGAATTAGTAATGGAGTTAGAATTTTTTTAAAAGATAATATGCAGGGCCCAAAGGGCTTTAACATTGAAACACGTAATTCTTAAAAAATTTAAATAAAAATAGGAGGGACTGAAAGCACAAAGCTGCTGGTTTTCGGGTGTAAGCCTTGATCCTTCTGTAGGAGTTATGGGAGCATCTCCAGTTCAGGCGCCGTGGCCTTTGAGAGAAGAGCGACTTCAGAAGAAGGGCTGAAAGCTTTCATTGAAGTATTGAGGTAAGTTACTGAGTGGGTGGGTTTTGTGCTGGGTTTACTTTATCATTTTTAATATAAATTCTTAGTGATTGCTAGAACTTTTTTTTTCCCAACCCTTCTCATATTTGTAATGTATAGAAGGCTCCCTTATTTTTACATTACCCTCTCTCTGACTGTAATAAAGCACAAGCTCTGTTAATGGTGGGAGTTTTCACCAAGCCGAGTTGGTGCTGGAACAACCCCTGCAGTAGCAGACAGCTCCCTAGTGCATAATGGTATGGTGAACCTGCAACAGTGATATTTATTTTATTTAAACAATTAATTTCAGTACATTAACAACTTTAGAAATAAATTCAGTGAGCAGACTCCCTCTCCCTCCCCCTTCCCCCGCCCCACCCCAACATAAAAAGTGAAGTGTAGCTGGTACTAAAGATGATACTTTGTGTCATCGTGAGAATCTTGCACCTTTTGCTGCTTTTAATGGGCAGCTGTAACAACTAATTAACACGCTGCAGCAAGAAACACTTCCTAGTGCTAAATGCAGGAAGGGGAAGAAGCAGAGGTCTGCAACAGCCTTTTCCAGGAACTCCAGTCTCGAAGGGTCTGTCATGGAAGTATCTATGGAGATCCGTACCGTGCTCCGGGAACCTGTGACAGTGCTCCCCCCTCCCTGCCCCTTCCAGTCGCCCTCCCTCCCCATCCACCAAGCAAAAGCGAAGCAAACCCATTTGACTGTGGAATTTGGCCAGTGAGCGCTTACTAGGAATACTCATTGCTTCTTGCTCCCCAAGAGCAGCTTCTGAATTCACAAAGAGCCAAAATCTCAATCTAGAACAGTTGAAACTCTAGCATAAGGATGGGATTGATGAAATGTAGCCACAGACGACAAGCTCAAAGTAGATGTTCACTGTTGTTGAGAGATCTGTCCCTTAAAGTAGCATTTCTTTCTGCCACTATACAGAGCTGACCATAACAAACTTGCATTTAGGTGTCTCCAAACACAGGAAAAATAAACATAAAATTAGCAAACACCACATTCTAATTACAGATTACTTAGATTTTATGAACCAAGCATTTTAGTCTTTCCACAAATATAGTCATCCTTTGCTTTCTTCTTAGCGACAAGAAAGAGTGATTCTTTACCTTCATGGTTTCCTTGCAAGACTGACTGAAAACTGCTTAATTTCATAAAATGAATATACTGAGTAGAAATAGTAACTGCAGCGATGTCCCCAACTTGGGTATCACCTTGGGTTCTGAGAGGGCTAGAGCTAGGCCTAAGCAGTCCCTGCCTTCTTTTTTTAATTCTTCCAATTCCTTGATTTAAATTGGCAGCTTTAAAGGAGAAGACGGACTCCATTTCAGACAGCATTTTTACCTTACACCTGACATAACTGGACACAAATCTAGCCTTGGTACAGAACCAAGGGCAGCTGCAGCTGAAATAAAGCAGAATTGGTGAAAAACTGCCCGCAAGAGTAAGATGTAGCATTTCAGAAGAAACGCCGGCTGTCCTTGCCATCATAAACAAAGGTCTGAAATGAACAATCAAAAGTAGCTGTAGTTGCTCACGTTGATCTAAAGGGCTGATATAAAGGAAGTAGTCGCACGCAGAATGGATCAATTACTTTACGTTCAGGACTCATGTATTTAAATAAACCCCAGAAAACCTTCACAGAGGTATTCTTTGTCATTTAACTTCAGGAATTTTTGCAAACGCCCTGTCAATCTTCTGTGCCCTATGCGAAGCAGATAGCGAAACACTTTGTTAAAGACATAGCTGGGACTAATTATGTAACCAGCTAACTGAGAAGGCTGTGGCTAAACAGTCTTGCTGACACCCGTGATAAACTCAGCTTGCGGTTTTGTTCTTTTCTTGCAAATAGAAAGTGAGGTCACTTGTTCAAGACAGACTCTCTGAATGCTCAGGGGGAGGTGGCGAAGGGGAGTGTTTAAGCACGAGCACCAGTACTAAAGCCAGGAAGGCGGCACTACGCTCTGGGACACAAGGGGAGCACACGCACGCATGCCCTGAAACTGAGATACAGCACTTAAATCTTGTATCACCTTTCAAGCTCCTAAGCATTATGGAAAGAACTAGAAGCACTCGGGAAGGCAGGAATCATCCTCGAACAGCTGTAGCAGGAGCAGCAGCACCGTCTCAATCTCGTTTGCCCGAATGCGTACCCAGCCTCGCCAAGGGCCTATGCGAAATGGTCAGGGAGCCAGAAAAAGGGGTGTGATCAGCATCCCAAAACGTGTCGCGCAGTTATGTTGCGCTGAGGTGGTGTCCTGATAGCTGGAGTGAAACTGATGGCAAAGGGAAGAAACTGAGAGATGTTCTGGCTTTTCTCAGCATTAACAGATAAATGTATTTTATGTTGGATCCAATACAACCGTAAGGCAGGTATAAGGTAAATACAGTCTGATTTTAAGCCCCAGCTCTGAATGCTCTGTTACTTAGAGACTTTGTGAACTGGAAGGTGTTCCTTGATCTTTGGCTCTTCTAGTCTTTGAGAGTGATCTGTTTAACCCTGCTTTGAAGCTTCTTTTACTTTCAGCATCCAAAAATGTCCTCTACCAGCGAGTTCCACAACTTTTTTCAGGCTATTACTGTGTTTTACAACTCAGGGTGTCCTAAATCTCATGCTGTAAGACAGCAGTTATTCATCATCTCTGGGTGAAATGACACAGTGACGTGTTTGTTTCCAAATCATTTGTTAGCCTTGCTCTTTACAGGAACAAAAGTTGCTTGTAAGAAATTAAGTCAAACTTCAGAAGGCAAGGCATAATGCTATGCAATGTTTGACCTTTGGGGAGTTCAACAAGGCATCCTAAAAATAAATATCATTCTACAGCAGCATTATACATGTTAAATGCATGGTTTTTTACTGACTGTGAACTCTGTGTTCACATGTCATAAATGTAACAATTTATAGACAGACTGTACTGTCTTGCTTTTTTCAGGTTAGTTCAACCCTCTCTTATTTGAATACGCTCACCCTATTTCTGCTTTTAAGAAAAGCTCTCCTCTAAGCTGGTGTTGTTTGTAATCAGGCAAGACAAAAGGAACTTTTCTTTTAAGAACTCTCTCACCTGCACCACTCATGCAGTAACTTGGGGCCTCGCCCTATGTCCCGCAAATGCAGTATTTGTCATACCCCGCTTTAAGTTTGTAGATGGGGCAAGAGACTTCTTTAATGTCCTGCTATATCTATGGGAACTTAAAACCACACCTTCTTCCATGCAAGTAAACTTAATATTAATCTATATTAAAGAAGAAAATAAGCTCTATGTTTCTTGTGGAGCTAAAGACAGACAGCACAGGACGTTGAGATGAGAAGATTCAAGAGCGAGATGGCTTCAGTTTCTATTCCAAGGATGGTCTGTTTATTGAAAGCAGCTTTTGGGGAAAAGCTGCAGTCAGCTTCATCCCAGTTTGATGGGTGCCCCTTCCTATTCAGGGTGGGGCGTTACCCATCCTCTCACAGAGGTCATATTACCGCTGGTGCACTGCACAGGGCATGATCTATCCCTTCGTCTGCAAACCCAACCATGCCACAGATCTTAACTAAGCATTTTTCCAAGAACCACATACACAGAGCAAGATGCAGCAGGATGTAAATAAACTTCAGACACTGTTCAGAACTGCAATCCAGTATCTCTTTCCTGTCCCCTTGTACACATTTTACCTTTCTCTGCACCAAACAAATACACTAAACAGGGCAATTTTTGCTGATAGCTTCTGTTTTCATCTGTGGTGAGCCTGTAAGCAGTAGTACTCACTGCTACCACAGCTGAACACCGTCACTGGTTTAAGTCCCACAGGCAGCACCCAGACACCAGGACCAAAGCCTGTGGGAGGACCGAGTCAGCTGCACATCTGATGTTCAGCACGATCAAACTCTTCAGATGCCCCATGTTCACGTAGTCCGTGCCACTTCAGGCATCAGCTTGAGATGCCTGCCTTGCAAGCATAAAAGCCCTAGGTTTCCTCTGTAGCTAACAGAAGCTTCTGCAGAAGGATTCTGACAACCAGGGATTGGGAAAGCTGGAGCAACGATACATCTGACCAGCAGTGCAGACGCTTGTCTATGCTCAAGCCAGGTAAATTTTAGTTTAGGTTCTTGTGCTGTGAATTAGTGTACAGGAGTTACATAAAGTCAACGATTAGGCTTAATGTAAGGGCCTACATCCTTACTCAAAAGTTTTTCTTTGTATTGTTCCAAATTCTCGACTATTTGCACACATACTTCCTTCTGACTCATGTGAATTGTTTGATGTTCACAAATTGGCTCTGGAGGAAGCTGAGTTTTCTTCCAAAGACAAGTCAAATAGATAATACTTGAGTGATTTCAATTTCAAGAGCAGCCAGGGACTGGACCAACAAGTTCTGCAGGTTGCCTTTGCCAGATCTGCTCAGCCTGAGGAAGCCTGCGCAACAGCAACAGCCACCCGAGGGGAGCAAGCTCCACCCCACCAGATCAGTTCCTCCGATTACATCATCTGGCAGATAAAAAGAAAACACGGTCCTCATGAAACGCACACAGGTAAATGTAGTTCCTGAATGAAGCACGCCTTTAAGACTGGGGGGGGGCAGGGAGCAAAAAAGCAAACCACTTTATTGAATAAAGAATTTTTTTACTCAATTTTGCAGTCAGCCAGGAATAGTTTTCTGCCCATGATTATTTCAGCAATACTCATGTTTTACACTAATGGAGCTCCTGACATATTACAACTGGCCCTGACCAAAATTTTAACTTTTTTTCCCCCCTTAGTTTACCCCTTTAACTTGTTCCATTCAGCAATCTAGGCAGACATCCTTAACAAAAACATCTAATAAAGAAGAGATTACAGAGCATGCTATCTTATTCTAGTTTATAGAATGCAACACATGGCACATTAGGCTATTCCTTTCCAAAGGGACTACTTAATAAAAAAAGGAAAACAGCACCTATCTTCTTAAAGTGTATTCAAGTGAATATTTTCATAGGTAAATTTTTGCACTGCAAATTCAGATAATATCGTTGCAGCAGATGAGGGAAACATTATTTTAAAAAGTTCTTTTTCCTGGGAAATCCAAGTTGCTGCTTATTCATGAACTGTTGGAATAAAGACAACCATCCTTCAATACTTGTCTGTTATGAGACAGTGCTTGTCAAGAGGTCCAACTGCTTTTTAAGTGAATCTTTCTCTTTAATTAGTTTGGTAGCCTACAGGGCACAATTAGGTATTGTGATGAAGCTACAATGAATATGGCTTTCCTATGTTGATAACATCATTAAGTTTCACACAGGCAATCTGACAACGGAGGGGGTTACAATTCTGCAGATACATCAAGTAATACATCTTTGCACACATAGATTACATATCAAATTATTGCCGTAGCACAAACCTGTTCCATTATGTAGCTTATATAGGACAATTAGGACATACCTGCGCTACGTTATAGGACACACCTGCGCCCAAACCAAGTAGACAGGTTTTACTTAATACCACTAAACTTGTAGGTAGCCTCTCTCAAACATATCTAGCAATACAACTCAGTGTTCGAGTATATACTGGCTAGGAATGCATTGTAATATTTATGGAAGAAAGAGGACGGAGCTAAATACCAATCGGTACAAAGATTCTTCCGCGCCTTTCCACAGAAGCTGAATTGCAGTGCTGGAATGACAATTTGCTGCTGTGTTAGATTATTCAGTCGTCAGCAAAATTACATCAAAAGACTTACTTAAAATTCACAGTCAAGACGACAGAGGAAGTTTTTCCAACAGTACTAATTTTGGTTTCAAGTTTAAAGTAAAAGGAGGTAGCACAGTGAGGTTCAACCCGATTTTACTGATGCCAGGTATATTTGCCAGCGGCCTGTGGGTTGTCTTGTAATGTGATATTTGAAGAGGGTTTGTTTCCATCAGTATGTGTGTGTAAGAAAACATCAACTGGTCTCCTGGTTTAACATCTTCTCTTTTGTCATACCTGTAAAGAATAAAAAAGGCTTACTTACATTCCTCTCTTTATCCATTAAACGTCCCCACTATTGCAAGGGCACGTAGCATCCAAGATGAAACACAAAAGGAACTGTAACATTCTCAGTTATATCTCTTGATTAAATGAACTAGTACTTGAAGGAGGAAATAGTATTTTTGAAGAATTTAGGGAGCCAGTCATTCCACGCAAGTCTTTCTGCTGCTACTGTGATACAAATCAGGACTCCCAGAAAATTTCTCACTAATCCTCTATTTGAGTTCTGTGGAAAAAGGACACCAAAGCCTAAGACTGTAGAAAACTGGGCTCATTTTTAAGTTTTACTTGACA
>NW_009258563.1:227976-241076 GCF_000687185.1 Egretta garzetta
ACAAAATAAAAATGTAGAGAGTGGGGGGGGGGGGGGGGGGAGGCTTGTTGGTTTGGGTTTTTTTTTTTCCTTTTTTCTAACTAAAAAAAGAAAAATGTTATGAGGCACTTCAGCAGAAACCTTTCTCTTCTGGTAGCCATACATTAAAAGTAGAAGCCTCAGAGAATAGCAGGGAGAAGACTTCCTTGAACACTGTAGGAAAGAAAGAACAGCCTGGAAATTACAGTATTAACTTGGCACTTGTTATTTCTACATTCAGTTCCCCGATCTACTACACGTTTGGGCAGGTCACTTTGGGTCAGCTTTTATAAACCTGTTTAGGTACCTAAATATATATAATTTATATATTAAATTATATAAAAAGTAACTAGTGAGTTCTAAAACTATTTAACATGTACACTTACAGTTATTTCTTAAAAGGAGTTATATTCAATCTAGCCATAGAGAGAGTTTACAGGATAAGAAGTGACTTAAGCATTTGGCAGGGATGTGAAAGATCTAATTTCAGCCACTCTCCGCCTGATCTAAGTCCAGAACTGCATTTTGTTATCTCAGAGAGCTGTATGAACCTCTCTAATTTTCTAGAAATTGAGGTAGATCTCCCTCACTCTCTCACGAAGACACTGTTCTACTTCACAATCGTTATTTATTCATTCACTGAAGAGAAGTCAGGTGGAATTTATAGCCCAAGGGTTAGGATGCTCACACTGGACATGGCAGCCTGATCGAGTCCTCAATCAAACAACTTCAAAGGGGAAGACAAGTCCACCCAAAACACTCCATAGACCACTGTGAAGTGTGCTTCCAGAAGTGGGAGACCTGGATTCAAATCTTTGCTCTATATCCCAGAAAAACATTCTACGCTAATGCCGGGTTAACAGTCCAGGACACAGAGGTTAAGGTGGAGGTTACCTACCTTCAGTTTGTTTATGACAAGACAGTCTTAGGCATCTAACTAGAAGAGTGTCCATGCTCTGCAACCCACGTGAAGAGCAGTGCCCAGTTCTTCACCCTTTCTATTGCTCTTCTCTGTGAACTGTTTTCTGCCAGCTTTTGGAACTCCTACTCTTGGGCACCTGGTTCTTCCCACGCATTTCACAAGCAACTTACTGAAGGCTGTGGCTTTTCTTACAGGCACGGACACCGGTAGGGAAGTGGTGCAGCCCCAACCCTACATACTCTTGAATGCACCTAGGAATAAATCCAGGCTGCATCTCTCGCCAAGCATGTCTTTGCAGGCCTGGCCTCTCATCTGCCTGAATTCTCTGTGAAAAACTGGAAACAATCTCAATTTATGTTTTTACAACACTCCCCGGTATAGCAGCCATGAACATTTAAGATATTTAAAGCGAGTACTCTACAGCAAACTAGAGGATTTGTGTGGATTGTTAACTAAAATGTCGGCAACTCAGAACAGACCCCAGGCTGACAGAATCCAGAAATGTCAATAAATACACCATAAAATGCAGGATTAGACTTTGCACACTGAACAAGTGCTTTCTTCTTCTTCTAAAAAAAATTACACACTAATTTCATCTATTTCCAAAAAGATCACAACACCACTTTAGGATGGTACATGTGTCCAAACCAGCAGAAGGAATGGCATACTGAGTAACAACTTTACCAACTACTAATTTTGCATTTTCTTCATCAGCAAATAAAGGGCCTTTCATCTGGCTGCAAGCATTTCTGAATTTTATTATTTTTAAATACTTTAAGCTTACACAGCATCTTTATTCCTGGTTCAAAGAGACTGCACTAATTGAAGACAAGATTGTAACACCTGTTCTGTGTAAGAATCTGCATCAAGCTTCTTTCAATGACCCTTTGAAGAAAAATAATGGATCACTTGCATTTTTCTTGAGGCAAACAGATCTAATCTGAGCACGCCACTGAAAGCTGTTAACTTTAAGACACTTTTATTTACGGATTGTAGTTATCCTGATGAATCATCAGCCTTCATAGCCACTCCATCCATAAATCTGTTTTCACCTGATGTACACAGTCTATGAAGATGGTAAATTAGTTTTCAACCATCTGAAAGGCTGTCACTTCCTTGGATAAAGAGAAAATGGGACAGCTGGTGCCACTAAACTTTGCACTAGTGTGCTGTCAGACAAAGTGGTAGTCCTGTGTATGATGCTCAGTTGTGGATTTTGCCTGATTTTTTTAATGTGAAACTTCATGATGAATCAGCACTCCCTTGAGGCTTTTTTATGATGAGCAAAGATAAAAAAAGAGAGAGACAAACTACTCTGTAGCTGCAATACTATAAAACATCCATCAGTGACAGTGCTATTATTCATTCACCTTCCAATCCCACTACACTTCAGCCTTGCAAGCCCAAAACAATCCAAAAGCCACCACCTCAAAAAGCTCATTGAAATTACTGAAAATGGAAATTTAGAGAGTCGAGTTGTATTTAGAGTAGTGTATGTACTTAAGTATATTCAAAAAACAAAGGTTGGAACATTTTAGCCATCATGCGTGTTCTATCACTTGTACTCTAATATCTCCTCCTGACTGTTCATGGCTTAAGACTTTCTCTAGATTGAACACACAAAAAACCAAATTTGAAATAAAACATTGGATTGGTATCTGTGAAGGCTTTAAACTGTCTGTACCATGACAATATTATGAGAGAGCACAGAAATAAAATAAGGCATAGCAAGCTCAATGATTTTTATAATTCCCCCAAAAGGATACTTTTCCTCTTTACTTCAAAAATACTTCTAACTTTAAACATATCAATAATTAAATTATGTTTGTTCATCTGATTCTGAAGACTGTAACTGGGGAAAAAGAACTCTACGCTCAGAGTACTTCTTAAACCAAAATCTGCTTGTATTTTGTTTTATGCAAGCACGAAGTGAGGCTGTGTGTCGCTTTCTGCTGAATCATTTTCATTACAGTAGCATTTTATATCAGAAACGTATGCTTCAGATGAAGAGGTAGGCCTAAGAATCAGAAAGGTGCCTTTTTTTTGTCCGCATCCCAAAAAGCAAGCTATGCCATCCCAGCAAATGTCTCCTGCTATTCATTTCAATATCCTGATTCTTAAAACTGTCTGTACATCACTGCTGATCAAGATAACAAAGCACTTCAACTGCTTTCCCTCAGAGACAATGAATGTGACCGATAGTCCACAACAGCAGCTTCAATGCCATCTGTGTGAAGGATGTTCCACATAAAAATAGACTGAATATTAATACGCAAACAAGCCTCACATTGCCACACATCCTTCAAAAACAAACAAATTGGGAAGATACCCCCACAATTATATACACTATTCTGCCAACAGCAGAAAAGTGTTCATCTACAGCTGTGTTTTACAACATCTAGTGAGAGATCAAGCATAGCTGCATTAAAGATACTGGTGGTTTAGTAAGCTAACATTTTTTTGCACTGTTTCCGATGTCTTTAAAAGATTCTACGCTATTTAGGCAAACCAGAACCAATGAAAACAATTTTTAAAGTTGCAGTGCTCTATTTCTGAAATGACGGCACTGTGCACATCAAAATTCTCTGAAGTTCCACATTGTTCTTGACCTGGCTTAATAAATATGCTGTACCAGAAACCATAGCTCTGATGCTTGCCCCTGGACATACATAAAAAAGGAAAAAGCCGGCTCCTGTCTCCAGATCAAAACACCTCGTTCATAACATACCTCCAATCTGAATTGATTTCTAGAAACCGAGAAACTCCTGTTTGTGCTGCAGCCACATCAATATGAACAGAAACATCTACATAAACAAAGAAAACAAAATACAATTTCAAATTTTAAGAACACTCTGATTAATAAATTAACAAAACAGTAACAGAAAAGATGCATGTAAATAGTGTGAAGAAGTAATATCCAATACATGTAGAGATATACTAGCAGAAAAAAAATGGCGATTGAAATTAGGCAAACAAACCTCAAGCCAGCTTTACATACCTGCTGTTGAAGGTACCAACTCATGCAACTTCTGAATTGCCACTCCTCCAGGATAATTGAAATGTGAAACATACAAGGATGTTCCTGAATAAGCAGCATTAACTAGAAGATGCATTATAACAAAGAAAGATCCAAGTTTGTACAGCCAGGATTTCCGGTGGTTATTCAGACTGAAGGGGGAAAAAAATGAGTAAGAATAAACTTATTTTTCTGTCATACAGGTCACTGATTATTGTGACAGAATTTTTATGAAAACTCCACTGCTAGATAATAAATATTAATGCAAACTTTATTACAATCATGTATATGGAATGCATTTATTCAATTTCTAAAAGACTAGCTTCTAGTGGCATTTAAATTAGAATACTCTCATTAATAAAGCTAATAAAAGCTCATCAATAAAGCTAAGTATTTCTGTGTTTAAAACCTTATAGCTATGAAAGTATTCTCTTTCAAAGAAGTTCAGAGTTTAACTTACTCAAAAGTTTGTTTACTCAATATACCCAAGTTTAACTACTTAATATAAACCATGTTTTGCGAGCTCCACCTGTATACTGAACTATCTCCTAAGGTAAGTTATGTTAAGAACGCAGTACTACACTGGAAAGCATCCTTTTCCCTGGTGGGTAAAATAAACGGAAATGTATCAGCATAACAGTAAAATCAGGGCTCTATTCTTGACTCTGCCCAGACTTGCCACATGGTCCTGCCAAATCATTTAACTTTTCTTTGTCTCCATCTCCCTCATTAGTCAAATGGGTACAATGATACAGACCTCCTTTCTAAAGCATATAAAGATCTCAAGATGATCCAAATTCCAAGATGGAAAGAAGTGCATAAAAATAGTAATAAGAGTTTTGCTTTCCTTTTACATTTTCAGAGAAAAAAAAACAACAGAATTTTGAACTTACATTCGTGAGCACATTTTAGCAGCCACTATGTTGAAGACAGGGAAAGTATATATGATAAAACGCAGCTCTTTGTGTGGGAGAAACGAATACAAGGAAATAAAGCCCAGTGCTGGCAAAAGTAATATCCGAGTTCTCTTTTCTGCTACACCTAAAGGTACAAATATAATGCTGCATCCCAAAGCACGAGGCAGGGCTGAATAGAAATACCACAAGAAGGGGGAGGTCTTCAAGGAGGAGAGTTAAGGATGATTTCACCGCTGACAAGTAGTTATTCTTCACAGTAGTACATGCAAATTTTGCAAATATGCAGTCTATTTTTTGTGTATCACATTTTTCTAGGCATTTGGTTTTCTGTCTTCCCCTTTGAGAAATAAAAGCAGTTGCCTCACTACATTCACATCACCAGAGGCACATCAAGTGCTGCTAATGATGGGCAACATGAAAAACCAAGGGGAAGAAACCCGGCTCTACATTGGTAGAACACAAAGAAGCAAGAAAGAACAGTCAGCAGAAGAAAGTTAAAATTTACAGAAAGATCTAAGAAACAGATACTGTCTCATAAGCTTCAAACAATGAAATACTAGATGAAAAGTAGAATTTAACACCATAACTGAGTCTCAGGAATAGATTACATAAAATCTTTGCTTTGGCTGGTAGTGTTCAATACATCTGTTTCCCTGGACGTTTCAAAGGATACTCCCCAGTTGGAACTTTTGTTCAAAATTGTGTTATACCACAGCACTTTCCCCTCAGGCCACACAATTTGCCTCCAAAACAGAGAATCCACAGCAACTGTTAGCCCTAAAAGAATTAAAGAAATACAAATCTCCGTAAATTAAAAACTAGGGAAAAGCAAACAAGCACACCCAAATTGCACATTTACTGACAAGATCAACATAAACTGGAACACGCATTGTAAGCCTCACCCAAAGCCACAGAGAAGGCTGAATCTGTCTGTCTTGCACTGGAAAACACAGAGAAGGGAGGCACTTCTTAATAGAAGCACCTTAGATAGGAATCTGAGATTCGCCCCGCTCCAACCTCAGGTGTGAAAAGCAGTGGTTTAAATAAAAAAAGTTGTAGAGCATCACACTTAATGAATGGTAAGAAACCCAGCTTAACTTCAAATGGTACTAAATGGGTTTCTATTGTAAAGCTGGTAAGTTATGAAAAACAATCTCTGTAAGTTTGCTACTATGTATTAGGTGGGAGGGAACAAGGAGGATAAGGAATGAAAGGCAAAAAGACAGAAGAGCAGCAAATCCGTCAGCGTCCCCCCCCTCCACTCAGCTCTACGAAAACTGCTCTGGTATTTAAGAAGTTTGCCCAGAGAGGGAACAGGAGTACCAGTGACTAATTCCTGTTGCACCTCCAAACTCCTAAGCTATGAGGTGCCTCCAAATGCACATAGCACAATCTTTTATTGTTTCTACTGTCCACGCTGTGGAAGGGACAGCATGCTACCAGAAGTCATTATCAGGCATCTGGCAACAGCATTTTTAATTAGGTAGGCTGGCAGAGAAGCTTAGAGTATTTAAATGCATGAGCCTTCCACGGATGGGTAGAGACAAGGAGATTTTTCAACCTCTACAGCATGGATAATCACTTAAGCTATTAAAATTAATGTAATAAAGAAACAGAGCTCAACTGTGAAGAGTCACAAACCTCTTGCTCACTATCCCTGTTTGGCACACTGTTGTATTTTATCCTGGGATTCAGCTTATCGTCATGGCAATAGGTACCACAGCTGATAATGCACGTGTAGCTACAGCCAGGTACTAATTATACTAAAGTCAACTCACACGTCCTAAGCCCTTTAAAGAGCAGGACATTACACTGTAAGCACCTAGAGGTGGGGGTCACAGTATCTTTCTACTGCTCTGTGCACACCTGTTTTCTCACACGGAAATTTTCAAAGAAATACCCTTGTCATACTACTAGCAAATGGAACCAGACAAAAAAAAAAAAAAAAGAAAAAAGAAAAAAAGCCCTAGGGGCCAGGTCACCAGAGAAGTCAGTCAAATCTCCAAAACGCTGTTGAATTTACTATGTGGCACTTGGTTTTTTCCAAGCAAACACTTACCCAACCAAAAAATTCCAGCAGGAACAGCATGGGAAAGCACCTTGAAAATGGAGATTCTTTTAGTTAATAACGTCACCAGGAGCATGAGGCCTAAGAATATGCAGAGCTCTGATCTGAAGACTATAATTGCCAAAGCTGAGAACCAAATGAATGGCCTTTGCTTTTGCTGTATCCAAAATGTCAATGCCAGGAGCACTGCAAAAATAAATAAAGCACACCGTCTGACACACTGAAATATCATTTTTGCAGAGGGCAACAATTTTTCTCAACGCTAGCATCTTGTTCCTCTAACTCCTACCAATCCTCTCTTGGTCTTCCTGCCACTTGTAGTCCAGAAATTCTCCCTCTGTTAGAGAAATGTAATTTGGAATAACACACAACTTTCTACTGTTGCTACTTAGGAAAAGTGTTGATAATTAGGAAAAGTATAAGCACAGAAGGAACACATGGGAACTCTTCCTAGACAGTATATATATATATAGCTTTTGGAAAAAAACAAACAAACAAACAAACAAAAACCAACCAAACCTAAAAACCCAACAAACCAACCCAAACCTTACGGGAGTATTAAAAGCATTTCAAAGTAAGATCCATAATTATAATTGCTCAGTATCAGCTGAAGAGTTAGTTTATTCTCTTGGCTGAGTTTATCCTGTATTCATGATACCACCCCATTTCGAGTATGAAAAAAAGACTACAGACTACCGCTCAGGGAGAAGGAACTGTAAGGCTATTTGCATGGTTAGCTGGAGACACACTGTACCTCTATAGAGGAAATTGCTTCTACTTTTTCACAGTTTAAATCACATGACAACACTGACTACATAGTGAAGTGGTCATGATCCTAAGGAAACTGTGAGAAGTATTAACAGCACGAAACCATGAAACAGCTTGTATATTTTAATAGCTGCAGAAATTATCTGAGAAGTTTATTATTACACAGTGTTTATCTGACAATTCAACTGCTTTTTGTTTTGTTGTTCAGTTCTGATCGACACAGGTTCTTACACCAACCTCATGATTTTATTAGTTGAACGACTTGCACCGAAGCATTAAGTGACTCAGCTAGCACCTGTCACATGTGGTTAATCTTCCCTCTCATCATCTCTGGGGAAAAACTGTATGTGTAGAGTAAGGTTTTGACTTTGATTTTTTCCCCCTTTACCTTAAGTGTACAAACTGCTACATTTGTAGGTAACTCCAGAAGAGGAAGGTGGAGAGGCTGTGGTGGGAATTTGTTCCACACAAGAGAGCTGTTTCGTGTGCAGACTAAGTCCACAGATGTTTTTTGAACTGCAGGGTGTACCTACTGCCTTTTCATTAGCTCTTTGTTTTATGCAGATATGTGTATTCAAACCTCTAGTTAATCAAAACCATTAGACAAACTCCACATATACAGATTCAATAAAACTTGATTCAACAGTTATTGTAAGCATATACAGTAAAAACATAGAAAGAAATCACAATTAGTTAAGTTTTCTAGTCCTGTTATCACACAATTTACTCAAGCACGTATATTAATTTGGTCTGACCACACACTTTCTGTGCTTTCACTATTGATAAATTTGAGAAGAAATTTTGTATTTTAAAATTATTCCTATGTTAATACTTACCAAAAGGAAGTGCAAACACATTAGGTAGGGTTCGTGTACAGTAAAACATCAAATGAAACTGAGTAACAGTAATGAGACAGAAGACTGTTGAAGTAGTTGCTCCAAACTGCTTTCTAACTTCTTTCTGCAACTTCCATAATGTGTAAATCACACTGAGCCCCAAACTTCCTCGGACTATTAGAAGAATAAAAATGGGAAATAAGAACAATATCAGACAGACTGCTGACAAACAACCATGTTACATAATGTAATGGGAAGAAGTTATGAAGAATACTACTGAGGATACCACAATATAACCCACCTCAAAGAAAAAATAATGTCACTGTTTGTTTATCTGTTTTAATCTACCTTTAACTTGTCTGACCCTTTTGCACAAAGGTCAATGCTTCTATGGCCCAGTTAAACAGTATTTTCTGAAGGTGACATGGAAGCACACATGGGTGTGTATCCTCTGAAGACATTTTCTGTTTCTACACTGTCTGACACTTGTTAGCACAGATTTTCTCTGTGCTGTTAATTACTCCAAAGTGGGGGTAGAATTGCTGTTCTGGCTCTAAGTACCTACAGTGTGCAAAATCCTTCATTAAGGAAAAGAACATCACATTTTAACCACTGATCCTAACACTGAATGTTACAATGTCACCCATTGGTCCAGTAGTAAAAACATCTCCATTCTGGTGATTTAAAGTTCTCATACCTATCAGCTGGGAGTAAAACTTGGACATTCTTAGCACAGAAAGTACATATATAGCTGGGCTGGAGAGAGCAGCAATAAAAATTGGTCCAAGGAACGTTCTTGGGACAACTCCAGGGAATTCATGATGGTCATACTGCAAAAAGGAAAATTTAAGTAAGACAGGCAAATCAGAAACAAAGGAAAACTGGGATAAGTCATACTCATACAGCATTTATCCTACTCATATAGCAGGGAATTGAGATCTTTAACAGCGTCTGAGAAAGAATACCTTCTTTCCAATTTACCTTATCCAAGTCCAGTTGGTGGTACACCACATCATGGATAGCTTGTAGGTTAAAGCTTTCCTCCACTTTTGTAAAGGGACAGACGGTTAAATGAACAAAGGCCACAACAATAATCAGCAGCAGCAATGGGAATGACCGCCCACTTGAGCTCCTCTTCTGAGCCATACTGGGTTTGAAATTCACATATATTCTATTATTATTAAAAAGAAAATTAAAAGAAAATACATTAATAACATGGTATGAAGTGTACATAGAGAAAAAGAGAGATTGATGACACGAGGAAAACTTACTACAGTACTGTAAAATTTTAAAGAAAGACTAATAAATTAAATAATCCATCCAGATTTTTTTTTAGTATGTTCAATGAATTGAGTAGATAGCAAAAAACATATTCAGGCAGCATTTCATGATTTATGCCACCTTCTGTACTTGTAAAGGTTTTAGTTTTCACCTGAAAAACCTCAGACAACATAGAACCTGCTTAAAAAAATATTTCCTTTTGCATCCCATACTGCCACCACTACCGAGAATGCCACCTCAAATTATGTCTGTGTTTTGTGAGAGGGACAGCTTTGTAATTTACTCTCACTTCAATCTCACACTGGACTTACACATGATCTTTAGAACATACTCATTTGTCTAGGACTCTGAAACTAGTGGGAAAGGAACCACGAGGATGAGAAAACGCTCGGAAGAGAGTACTTTGATCTTTTGAGTTTGACAGCTTGCCAGCAGCTAGGTCTGGACTTGGCAAGTGAAGGACACATCCCCTTTGGCGCCCACACCATATGTCATTATGGCACGAGATGGTCTGAACCCCATCGTTTGCATCCCTACCCAGAAACGAAGGCTTAGTTTCACAACACTGTGCTGAGCTGTTCTTAGGGTGGTATTTATGATGTATTTTATCATGATGATAAAATCATGTGTCCAGGCGATGCCAGAGCAAACAAAGCATAGGTATTGTCATGGGTAAACAGCTCATCTTTTCTAGTTTCAGATTATAAACCACTTAAAAAGTTATTTTCCATGAACATTTCCAGCAAAAACATAGTAACCTATTTCATGTTCTTTTACTTCAAGCTTCCCCATTTTTCTAAGTTTATAATTTGATAAAAGACAAGAGATTTTGTTTTTTGTTATTCTTGTTCTGTTCTTACAGAAACAAAACTTTAAAAATAGCACCTTTAAGGTACAACTGGGGTTTTGATCAGAAATGTTTTCTCCTGTGTTTTAATCTAACGATGTCCATCAAACAGATGTAAGATAGTTGGCAGATTTCCTAGGGTCACTTAGCAACTGCCTCCCAGAGTTAGTAAAATAATTAGTAAAAATAAATAGAGAGCTAATGTTCCTTATTTTCACAGCTAACACCAATAAATCCTGAAATTTGTGTACCTCCTGTAAATTGCATGTATCTGCATTATTATTTTATGTATCTCACTGATCGCCACTCTCTTTCTCATGATTGATGCTGTTGCAGACCGGAACTGAAGCTCTAACCCTGGGCTCAAAGACAAAGTTCTGTGGTAGGTCCTTATGATTTTTGGCTTGGTTTGCGATGTTGAGAGACAAAATAGATACAATATCTCAGGAATTGTGAAGAAGTCTTTTTAACATGTGCCTAGCGTTACTTCTTTACAAGGATGGGTAAAGATGGGTTATGCTACAACAAAATCCTTTTTCCAGAGCAGTAGTAAAAGAGGTATGGGACTGCCATCAGGAACACTGTGCAAGCCTCTACACAGGGCAACTTATCTAGTACAAATTTGTCTCTAAAAAGCTCTCTTGCTGAATTCTTCCAGTAAATATGGAGGCACCTCACGTCTCTAGCCAAACGTACCCGAGAGAAAAATGGGCACGGAAGGATCAAGCCACTGCTGCACGCAGCAACACAGGCATTTGAGTAGATGGCATGTCACGTGAAGCAGCATGAACGCACCAGCAAGGCAGGTATTCCTCACTCCCAGCTTGCAGCTTCCCAACATTCCAGATAGTTTAGGATCCAGTGAATCCTTGTAAAAGGACCCAAGTGCCCGGAAGCTCTGTTTTTTCCTTCTTAACTATATCAGTTGTGGAATAAAAAGATGTAACCTTCACCTATAAATACTGCATTCATTACACTCTGACCACTCTACCATATAGCCTGCGCCGTGATATCTTTAGCTGACCACCACATGAATAGTCAGTCCCCAACTTCCTAAATCATCAGAATGACAGTGGAGCTACACATCCCATGCACAGTTTATCACAAGGCTTTTATCTTACTGACTCCAATCCTTTTGTATGCCTGAAGTAAGCTTGCCAGCATGCTCATACAATTTTAAGATAATTATATGCATTATAGATACTGTGATTCCCTGAAGGGAAACACACGAGAAGATAAAAAACCAAAGCATAAAGACAACACCTAAGTTTCTGAGATAAAGCCTAATAAATTTAGTGGTCTTGTCAAGACTCAAGATAACTTGCTCTGTCGAAAACTGATGCCGACAAACCTCAAAATTCAAGTGGAATTTATCGAGACAGGTAGACACTGAATTGGGATGTTTAAAATAAATTTGCTATATAAAGGCAAAATACTTGCAATTACGGCTTTTATTTTTAAATGCCAAAACCACAGAAACATACTTGCACTTAATAAAAATATTTTAATAATGAAGGCTAGAGGAATATCGTAGGCGAATACAAATACTTTTATCCATCATTAACGTTCTAACAACTTTAGAAGAAGCTTCCTCAGACCTGTACAAGATAGCCACACCGACTCCCCCCCCCGAGATCTCTAGGTCAAGGCTGAATCATAGAAGAGCAGAGATTTTCAACACAAAGAATTCATCCCTTCCTGGGATTAAACTGGGTAAAAATAAATTGTTTTCTTACATTAAAAAGAAGGCTGAAAGCACTTTCATCAAAAATAGTTCATTCTTTTTCTAGACTTTTTCTGTGGAAGGGTCATTAGTCCCAGTATTGGACTTTTTACTCTTCCCATGAAAAATCTACGAGATTTAGCTGCCTTAATGTTCTTCAGACACTCTTCAGTACAGATACATTAAGAGTTTGGCAGCAAGCTGCATGTTGAATCTGTCTACAGAGATGGCATTTCACTCCCTCATGCCCTCTTGTATGGAGGCATCTAAGCAGAACCACCGAGAGCATCCCACCATAAGGTCCTCCCACTTTGGCTTGATCTAGCTTTAGTAAAACCTATGTTGTATTATCATCAATTTTCATGTCTTTTTCCTATGCTTTAACAGCTCTGCCAACTCTGCTCTAAAGCTAACTTCTGAATGAGGTCAGAGTTAAACCTTGCGGTTGCTGGGATTGCGTTTTTTTCTTTTCTAAAGAACACGACAGTTGCTATTCTTATATACGTTTCATCACGAGTTTGGGGGCGGGCTAAAAAAAAAAAAAGAAGAAAAGAAATTAAGACAAAAAAAAGAGAAAAAAAGAGAAGAGAAAGTTGAGGCAGGAAGCGCAGCCTGGGACAGCGGCGGGTACGAAGGCAGGACGAAGCTATGTAGAAGAAGTCGCTCTTCGGACTGGGGAAGAAACACACGGAATGCTCGCGCCT
>NW_009258563.1:242723-261756 GCF_000687185.1 Egretta garzetta
CCTTCCGTGCGAAAAGGCTGGCCGTGCCGGCCGGGCATGCCCTGTTCCGCGAGGAGCTCTGGTCGAAAACATCATCCCCAAAAACTCTCCATCCCTCGCCACTGGCGACAGACCTACGCTGTGGCTGCTTCGGCTTGTGGCAGGTGCTGCGTACTCTTTGTGCGTGTATTCGCTGTTGTGGGCTTGGTAGATGGCTTTAACCGCAGAGATTGTTCGCAAGGTATGGTTTGCGTTGGCTGTGGCTCAAAGAAGTCGTGCTGCTCACGATCGATTATCCTGTCGTGCTGTGTCTTTAAGCTAGAACATGATGAAGATTGGGCTAAGCGCTATCAAAACTGAATGAAGTAGAGGTCAAGTTCAACTGATCAATACAAGTTCCTGAGAACTTGGAGGAGAAGGGTGTAAAGTTTCATACATGTATGTTTTTGTGACGTAAATGAAGACTGTAATGTTTATGTGTTATGAAAATTGAGTCATGTTATGCTATAACTTATGCTTTCTCACTCTTTGTGATGTCACTCGCTCTTTCTTTCACTTAGCAATTTCATCAGCAGCTTCAGAGCTTTGCTGAAGTTTCTGTAATGGTGTTTTTCACAATTTTCATAATAAGCATTTACTGTTGCCCTTAATTTTTGTCAGAAACACACTCGATGTAACTCACATTCTTCTGGTACTTTTCATTTGTAGGGATTAGCAGATACAGCTAAAAAGAACTTTGGTGGTGGAAACACTGCTTGGGAAGAGAAGACGCTGTCAAAGTATGAGTCCAGGTGAGCTGTCTCAGTACCTCCATTCAGCTATGCTTCATGTCCACTTCACTGTACTGTGTTTGTCTGAACTTAAATATTTGAGTGTTGCAGCTAAAGTTTCACATGTCCAAGCCTTAAATTCTTATTGATTAAAATGTAACATTACATTGTAAAGTAAAGATTACAGTAAAGACTGAAACCTCTTATTAATGCCTTTGTTTGTCTTGTGTTTGAAAACAACAAAAGTTAATACCACCTTTGGTCATAGTAGTTTTTTTCTCCTTACCCATTAAAATCCTAGAACAATTATCTTAAATAGTGGTCGGTAGTTAATTGATAGTCATAAAAGTTGTGTAGTACTGCACTACTTGTTTTAGAATTAAAGCAGTATCTCCTCTTTAGAGTTGTCACTATTTCAGTGCCAAACAGAAAACTAAAAGAGGTGCAGATTACCATAGTCTTTTCTATATATGTTTGACTACTGAGCAAATGATCTGGTATTTTTCTTTCAAATTCACTTTAATCTTAGTTGGAGCACTGAGATGTAAGAGTGGGATTTCTGAACCTCAGTTACTCTGAGCTTTGTGGACTTGCATCAAATATTAACAATCCATTAAATTTATTGTTGAACTTAGGAGAAAAAATACTGTGCTCAAAAATTGCTGGGAAGCTAAAAATCTATGAAACCTGCAATCTGCAGCCATAATAAATGCGAGTAAGCCAAAGTGGTCCTTCTGGTCATCCTTCTAACTTTTTCAGTTGAAGTAACGTTCATTAGTTCTGTATTCTGATATTTGCTTTGGAACTAATTCAGAACAGACCATAAACTGATAACGTGTTCTAGACTGAAGTCTAGCTTCTCTGTCATGTGGTGTCAAATGTTTAATTTAAACTTACGATTTTCCTTCTCTGCTTGTAGTGAAATTCGTCTTGTAGAGATAATAGAGAATCTGTGTGACAGTAGTAACTTTGAATGTAACAACATGGTAGAAGAGCATGAAGAACATATAGAGAAATGGTGGTTCAAACTGTGAGTATCAGTTTTTCTTGGGGAGGCCCTTGTGTGGATAAGTTATCTAAAAGGATGAACTATGAATATTTAATCTTGTGCCTGAACAATAGCGGTATGGATAAATCTTCATTATCCTTCAAGAGTTGCCATTGCGTACAGCTGGTTTCAGGCTGACTTTTAATAGCATGTGCTGCTGTACTGTGTTCTTTTTTATTTTCAATTCTGGAAGAGTTGCACCAAAACATCCAGTCTGTCTTGTCACATACTGTCTACTCAGTTGCCCAGTGGGGTGTTAAGGTAAACTAACATTGGAAAACTTTGAGGTTTATTACCTTTTTTGTTTTCCTTTTGTCATAAAACTGCAAGGCACTCTTTGGTTCTTGTGGGGTTTTTTTCTTAGCTTTTTTTTTCCCCTGAAACGTTATCTTGTTCTCCTGACAATCAGAAAAATAGTTGATGCTAATAAATCTAGAAGTTGATCTCTTGAGGATGGTAGCGTAGCAGCTGACTTTTTATCTGCCTTCTAAGCTAGCATGTGATTTCTGTTACAATTAAGTTTTTCATATACCATTATAAAATATAATCAGTGCAAAAAAGGCATTGTAGCTTTTAAATCTTTTAAGATCTCTTTTTAATTTCCAAATCATGTTTCTTGTAAGTACTTTTTTACTACTTTAGACTGCCAGCACTCCCAGTCAGCTAGAACCCAATAGAGTGGACTGCCATTATAACGTGTCGTAACTGGATAAGGATTTTTGATAACCCAGTTTACTCTTATTGACTGCTTTATCCTTTTACCTAACTATACAGGATTGTGTATGCATTAACATGCCAAAGCGAAGGGAGTAGAATAGCATAGCATAGAATAGAATATTTCAGCGGTCGGGGACCTACGGTGATCACCTAGTCCAACTGCCTGATCACTTCAGGGCTGATGAAGAGTTAAAGCGTGTTATTAAGGGCATTGTCCAAATACCTCTTAAACACTGACAGGCTTGGGGCATCGACCACCTCTCTAGGAAGCCTGTTCCAGTGTTTGACCGCCCTCTTGGTAAAGAAATGCTTCCTCGTGTCCAGTCTAAACCTCCCCTGGCGCAGCTTTGGACCATTCCCACGCGTCCTATCACTGGATACCAGGGAGAAAAGATCAGCCCCCTCTTCCCCTCCTCAGGAAGCTGTAGAGAAGAGCAATGAGGTTGCCCCTTAGCCTCCTTTTTTCCAAACTAGACAAACCAAAGTCCTTAGCCACTCCTCATAGCATATGCCTTCCAGAAAGGTGAGCTATGTAACACAGAGTCTTAACCCATATGTCTTAAATTTGCAGAACTGAAAGAAATGGGTCTTAAACTAGAGAATGTGACAAAGTAGACTTCCTAAAATAAACAAAGCCATTCATCGAATACATTGTTTCTTGGAAAGTTTCTGTATTTAATAGACCTTTTTAGTACAGTTGATTAACTTTGCCTTCTGTCCTTTAACCTGTGATATCCAAATGTCGTTCACTTTCTGTGGTAGGTTCCAAAGACAGTTTCTTTGTCCATGAATACCTTAGATCTTTTTTTCACAAGGTGTTACATTACATGTGGTACTCGGTAAACTTATTTTTCAGGGCCTGAGCCTTGGAGTCAATGTGGTCAGACATAATAGTTTAGAAAGAGAAGCTGTACCTGCCTCAGGAGTTGCTGAAGACTTCTGTCAGCCTACAGAATATCCATGTATTTCCTCTACTAAAGTTTTTGAGGCATCAGCATGATACTGAGATGTCTGAATTGTCATTCAGAACTGTAGTAGTCCTCATGCTTGCTTGCAAAATAATATCTAGTGATTTTATTGTTAATTGGGGTGTATGCTAGTGCTAGAGTAGCACATAACTTATTAATATTAAAAAAATCCTTCTAAAAGGATTTCTTATGCGTGCTAAAAAAGAGGAGAAATTTTAAAGGGCACTGTGTGCAAGGTTGGCAATAATTTGAGAAAATGTTATTATCTGTGCTGGGTTATCTTCCGCATAGTTGAGATAAAGACACAGCAGCTGTCTTTGAGAGGAAGATGTAAATAAGACTGTCTATACTATATGTAAAACTTCCCTAAAAATAAGGTGTTAAAAAAAAAAAAGGGGGGCATGTATGTATCATGATGAATTGGTTTTATTGGTTGCTCTTATTTCACAGTTTTTGTAAATATAATCTATAAAATTTGAGTAGAGTCTGTTAATAGTATTGTAGTTTAAAAGATAAATTAATCTGAAGCTGGAGGACTTCTTCTAGAAATTGGTTCCTGGAATAAGGTCGTCTTCGAAACAAAAAATTTGTTTTTAATGTCATGTGCAATAGATTTCCCTACTGCGTTGTGCAGGTTCAGTTGCGTGAGTTGGCTTTTAAAGAAGCTTTGTTCTTTTTGTTGATAAATGAATGTCTTTCATCTGCAGAAAGAAGAAGTATCCTGATCTGTTTAAGTGGTTTTGCATAGAAACAATAGAAGTTTGCTGCCCTGCTGGAACTTATGGACCAGATTGCCTTGGTAATTTTTCTTTTGAAAAATACAGTAGCAGATATGTTCTTTCTACCTGTTTGTTTCAGTCTTTCACAACATGAACAAATACATGAAGTATGATACTTTGTGTGAGACACCAGCTGCTGTGTAGTGTGTACCTGCTTGCTGCCTGATAGTTAGGTAGCTGCCTTGTGAGCATCCTGCCTGAAGAAAAGTCTTGCGGGCATGGAGTAACGTACAAAGCTATCAAGGGTACTTACACGTGCAGAATCCATCTGATCTGGTGCTCATATCCACACCTGACCCCTGCTTAAAGGTTCTCTGACATCAGGTTTCTTGTTTAGGTGGCCTTTCAGAAGCTATGTAGGCAACAGTCCTTGACCAGTTTCAAGAGTAAAACGGCCAAAATACTGTTGGGGATTAAATGAAGAACTTCACAAACTGCGGATTAGTTAAAAAGGCAATGGGAGAAATTGGATAAAAGTAGGTGGGAGACAACTGGATGTCAGTAACATCTTTGATGCAGAAGTGATAAAGGAGGTATTCTGGCCCCTGAAGTTTGTATAATCTATAAATTTCTGAAACCTTGCACCTTGTTAGAGATCAGCTTTGACCTCTTACATTGTTAAAAATTAAGTGTCAGTTCTCAATATTGAGCTAAATGATTGCTAGTAGGTTTTTCCAACTGTAGTATGAGCATTCTTAGAAATCTCGAATAAACAGAGATAGCAACTTTAGCCAGGAAATTAGATAAAATTCTAAGCCATGGTCTTCACCCAAAATTAAATTTATAACTGAACTTTCCTGGACATTGTTTTGATTCCTCTTATACTTGAGTATATTGCTGTGTATTCCTTGTTGCAAGCCTTTTGGTTGCTCTCAAGGGAAAACAGATTTTTGGAAATTGTATCTTGGTTTCGTGTGACTTTTTTTACATTTTACTGTCTATGAGGAGAGAGGGACTTCAGGTGCTTGTGGATGAGAGTGGGCAGTTATTTCTTTTAACATCTGTTTTAAAAGTATTTTTGATTCTTTTTAGCTTGTCATGGTGGATCGGAAAGACCATGCCATGGAAATGGCCACTGTGATGGTGACGGTACCCGAGGTGGAGATGGCTCATGTAGCTGTAACAAGGAGTACACAGGAGATTTTTGTTTGGACTGTTCTGATGGATACTTCAGTACCTTGAGAAATGAGACTTATTCTGTTTGTACAGGTAACGAAGTCTTTGACACACGCTTAGATCTTTGTCTTCCTTCTTCAGTTTTTGTAAACAAAACTGAAACAATTTAAGCTGACAAATGTAAAAACAAAAAATAGTTATAATTTGATCACTCAGCTTTAACCTTAAATGACATGTTGGTCAGTCTGGTGAAATGCTAAGGTTTTGCAAGGTCATCCTTCCAGACTGCCCTTGATCTTTTTTTTTGAGCTGAAATTGCTGCATAGTGGACTACTTTGAAAGCTTGGTTTTCCTCTCAGATAAGCTTAACTGGAGTAAATGGGCATAGAAACAGCTGATCTGTACTGTAGGCTACATAGATTCCAGTTAAGTATGTCTAAGCTTAATTTTGAAACAAAGGTCGTAGGAATAACCTTTCAGTTGGTCAGATTTTCATCTGTTTTTTACATCTTGAATGAGATTCTGCAGTGACTAAATCCTGACTCTGGGGTCTAATAAGATTGGTTTTCATCATGATCTGTGTTGGGTTTTTTATCTGGCTGTGTAGTAATTCTTCTGTATTATTTATTTTATACTACAATATATAACACACATGTTGTACATTGTATGTTATATATGCATGTACTATACATAAAATATATGTAATATGCGTATACAAGTGGTTTCTAGTATGTTTCCTTGTGAAGTTCTTCAGACCAGTATCACTTCACATATTGCTTTCATAGCTAGTTGCAAATGAAGTAATCTGAGGATTTGTTAGGTGGGAGTGCTTAGTCTAGTGTTTAAATTGTTCCAACCTTGAGTGGCTGAGCAAAGTTAAACCTCTTCATCTCCTCTTTCCAAATATTTTGGAAGTTGGACCTGCCACTTCAAGTCACTAGAATTCCATGGCATTGTTTTAAGTGGTGCAGATGACTGTAATTGCCAGGTGGGGTTTTCTGGTTTTGGGGGTAGTTCAGGGGTGGGTTTTTTTGGTAGGATAGAGCTATATTTTTGTAAGTGATATCTCCATACAGTCAAGATTTAATCTTGTGAATGGGAAGGTCAAGCTACTACACTATGACAGTTTCCAGTGAATCTTAAAAAAGGTTTTATTTGAGAATTTGTGTGCCCAAATTTGTCCTGGAATCTCTCAACAAAGCTCAGATTGTAGTTTTCTCTTATCTCAGCCTGCCACGCTGCCTGTAAAACTTGTACTGGTTCAAGTAACAAGGACTGCCAAGACTGTAAAGAAGGCTGGATTAAAAATGAAGAAGCAGCTTGTGTGGGTGAGTAGTGCTTGGTAGACTTCAAACAGGTTTTGTAGCAACGCTGGCTGGTGAGATTAGATGACATCACATCGAGTTTTATTCTATTTTATGGAAGTGTTCTGTCAGTTTAGATTTCTATAGTTTGTAGTCTCTCCTTAACTTGTTTCACATTGCAGGAAAATAGTATTCTGTCCCCACTGGTCACCTGGTGATTATAGTTGTCTCTATCAAACTGTTCACTGTGTATCTTTTTCATTTAGTGGCATACAGATAGCAGCCAGTGGGGTGCTCCTTCTAAGACATGGGTTTTGTGTTTATTTGAATGCTAAACAATGCTCTACTCTTGATTTAATCTATTTTGTCAACTGCTAGAAGATTCCTGTCAGCTTATCTACGTGTTTTGTAGTAATTGCACAATTCTCTTCACATTACTGTGTGTTTATAAATGCTCAACCCTAATAAACTTTTCCTATTATTGGAGAGAAATACCAGGAGACATCAAGTTTAGTGTTTCCCTTAATCTCTTACCTGTTTCTTGTTTAGCATTTCTCTTCGTTTATGAGGAGATATGTATGAAACACTTAAGGAAAAACCCAAATACTAAAAATACTCCCAGTGTAGGAATGCGCTAGGGGGAGAGTAACACATTCTGTTTAACTGGTTGCATTTAACTAGTTAAAGACCCTTAACACAATGTCTGGAAACAGTGTCTTAGAAATTATGTGAACACTGCTGCTTTTTAAAAGTGCTAATGAGAACTAGAATTTGAATTACAGCTCCTGCGATACCTGCTTAGGCAACTGTTGAATTCCCCAGGGAGCATATTTAAGATGCTCCAGTATTGTCTTCCGTACAGCTGGTTTTTCCCAAATAATCGTTGCAACTGATCAAGTATAAATTAATTGAATAATCAGTAGGAAGCATGTCTGGAGCAAGAGGATGAGATAGACAGCAAGGGAATTGAAATAGCCTTTCTTTGTCTGTATTCTTTAGCTGTGAGTACTGTTGTGCCCTTTCCTTGAAATCACAAGACTAGCATGTTTTAACTTCCCAGGTAGGACTGGTTTTCAGCTTGACTGGTCCTAACCATAACTTGGCTTTGTCCAATTTGCTTTACGTAGAAAACTAAGCAATGTGTGTGTGTGCATTTGTATATATTTTTTTTTTTAATACTTCAAAAATTTCCATAGCTTGGTAATATAGGAGTAGAGAAATCAAGAGTATTCCAGAAGAGTAGTCTGTCTGCTTATTTGTTATGCTGTTTGCATAAAAAACATAAATGCATGCAAAACACTGACTTGAAAATGACAACGATGGCAGGTATTTTGGAAATTTTATTTCATTTGAGCTCTTGAATTTCTGATATGCTTGTTATTGTCATTGCAAAACATCTTCTGAGGATCAGTTTTGATTTGTTAATGTAAGTTTAAGCTGAAAAAAAACAGTATATGTTTCCATGTTACTTCTACGTCTAACATGTTGCGTATCTGATCCTGAACTCATCACAACAATGACTGTCAATGCAGTCAGTTTAAGTTTATAGCTTCTGTGGGCTGGTTCTTACAAGATCTCAAAGCATAGCGTTCAAGTATTAATCTGGCTATTTAATCATGACTACTATTTTGGGTAACTTGTCACTTTTTATCTTTCAGATATAGATGAATGTACTGGTTCTCCTTGCAAAGATCACCAGTATTGTTTGAACACAGATGGATCTTTCTCATGCAAAGGTTTCTTTTTAATCTGCTGTTGTACTTTATCCTCTAGAATACTAATCTAATGCTAGAGGTAATGCTAGAAAGGATCTGATACCAGGCATTTAGTACAATGTGGTTGGTCCTGACTGGGCATGGGGAGGTTGAGGCTTTAGACCTATTGTATGAGGAAAGCAAGAGGTTTCTGCTTATTTCTACTCTGGTCTCGTGAGACCCCACCTGTGGCCCCAGCGTAAGAAAGATATGGACCTGCTTGAGCAGATCCAGGGGGGTGCCACAAAGATGATTGGGGGCTGGAGCACCTTCCCTGTGAGGACAGGCTGAGAGGAATGGGGTTGTTTAGCCTAGAGAAGAGCAGGTCCTAGGGAGACCTTATAGCAGCCTTCTAGTACTTAAAAGTGGGTCTACAGGAGAGATGGGGAGAGACTCTTTATCAGGGAATGAAGTAATAGGACAAGGGGTAATGGTTTAAAAACTGAAAGAGGGTAGATTTAGATTAGATATGAGGAAGAAATTCTTCACAGTGAGGGTGGTGAGGCACTGGAACAGGTTGCCCATAGAAATTGCGGATGCCCCATCCCCAGAAGTGTTCAAGGCCAGGTTGGATGGGGCTTTGAGCAACCTGGTGTAGTGGAAGGTGTCCCTGCCCATGTCAGTGATGGTGGACTAGATGATCTTTAAGGTCCCTTCCAACCCAAACCATTCTATGATTTCTTGTGTGAGTAAGCTGACTGACTTTAAGGGTGGTACTTTAAACCTCATATGTATGAATTTTTATGCTTGAAATCTTTTCTCTTTAGCATGTGATGCCAGCTGTGTAGGTTGCACAGGGGAAGGTTCTGAGAAGTGTAAGACCTGCGCACCTGGATACATGAAGGAAGATGAAAAATGTACAGGTTGGTGGATTTAGCAGTATGTGGTAGAACACCAGTTAGCTCACTCATGGTTAACCATGCTGGGGTGCTGTTAAGTACGTTCACATTTGTCTGCTTCAGTTTTCAAGCCAATCAAAATGAACCCAGCTGCTCTGGTATTAGCAGCAAAGGCTTTTTTTATAATTTTCTTTATATTATTGATCTAATAATGCATGACAAGGCTTAAAGGTGAAACACTCCTACAAAAGGAGCAAAGTATTTTATAGCAGGTTCAGGAAACAAATACATGAGTCTCTTGTCAGTTATCTACCACTTCATTGGAAGTGTACATCTCTATTCATTTTCTAACAGAAAGGCAGGAATGTAATGTGGATTCTATTGTCTTTCTGTTAATCCATTAATGTCTAAGTTCAAATGAAATTAATTTGTAGTGAATTATAACATGAAATGAGAGTAAAAAGAAGGAAATTAGAGTTTCTCTGTGGGGAAAAGAAGAAGGTACTCATGATCTTAAGTAGCTGTTAACTATGATGATGTAGTATTTATAGGCTCCCTTCCCCTCAGTTGTACTTTAATGGCATCAATAGAAAATGACTATGGGAAATCTTCAGTAGGTTAAGACAAGTGCTGTTGATTAATTCATTTCCCCACATAGGGGCCTGCAAAACATAAAAAACCCAGTGCTATCTGAACAAATTTGAAACACAGTCTAAATCATGAAGAACCATAACAGATTATTTTAACAGGAGTTAGATTTGTTGCAGTGGCATTCTTCTCCTCAGTGTTTTTTATATTTGAACAGAATTTTGTTTATATGACTGAGAACAGGTAAGTTTTCTAACAGAAAAACAGAAGTGGCTTTCCCTATTCTATCTCTAGATATAGATGAATGTAACCTTCCTGAAAAGGTCTGCGTGAAAGAGAATCAAGACTGTGTTAATACTTCAGGTAGTTACAAGTGTGTATGTTCAGAGGGGTTTGAAGATAAGGATGGAACATGCATTCAAACAGTAAAAACAGGCAAGTGGCTTTTCAATGACAGATTTTTTTCTTAAAAAATATGCTATATCAACAACTTTCAGGTTTATTTCTGTGTAAGGGTCTAGTCGCTTGTAAACTCTTCTGTATAATTTCTCATCTTCCTACAGCTGTTGTCTGTGTCAAGTAGTTTGTGGTGTGGGGCACATTCTGGCATGCATGTTTTCTTGCTTAAAGACAGTGGATATTTTTAAAAGCCCCACAGAAACAAAACCGCAGAACCTTGTAAGCATTGTATTTCAGTTCAGTGCTGAATTCCAGCAGTCAGTTGTACTGGAATGTAGGGGAAGGGCAGGGAGAAAAACCCAACAAACCCCCCCCCCACACACACACACATCTTCCTCTAAAGGAAGTCAAACAACTTTTCAAAGGTAGGTAAACAAGTCTTTCTTTCAGGTACTTGCATCAAGTATGTAAACTAATTTATACAGTGATGGAAAGTAAGTTTGAATAACTCCTATCATGAAAAGGAGGTCTTCCTCCTCCCCATTTTTTTTCCTTTATCGTTAATTGTAGTGACTTAAGGGTATATCTGATTGCATGCAAGCTGCCTCAACTCAGTGGAATCTCAGAAAATTAAGCAGAATTCTTTTTCCTGGATGAGTGAGTGAATTTGTTTATTTTGTGATAACAAAAGTGCCAGAGCTGGTGTGAAGGTGAATATGGAGAAGACATCCATCTTTCAGTAGCAGGAAACTGTTTAGCTTGACTTAAACTATACCTTCAGTCAAGAAATTCAAGTGTAATTTGCTCCAAGGATATATGGCACATTATACGTGGAATTATGTTCATTAGTGTTTCATTACTCTGTCTAGGCTTTTTTTTTTTTTACAATTCCAAAGTGATAGATGGGATTATTTTGCAATAAAGGTTGTAGGGGAATAGATGAGACAGTTTCATACCTTTGTTTTCTTTCCGCTTGTTTGTTTTTGTGTCGGTTGTTGTGTTGTGTGTGTCCCCCTCTGCCCCCAACCAAGACTGGTTTTTCATCTTGTACTAGTAAGTTGTGAAGATCTATGTAGTATTGCTACTCAAGGCCATTCAGTTCAGACCTTGTACTCACTGTTACTAGGCCTTTAAAATCAGTTATGTACTTCTCCTGTGCAGATACTCGGGATATCAGTTACTATGTTTTTTTAATGTGGCCTGACATTTTATGAGAATAAAAGGAAAATGAAAAGTTGACAAATTGGCTTAGCTTTCTCCTTAGATTAATGCTTTTCCTGATATAATGAAATAGCTCTGCTTTTTTAAAGGCTGTTTTAACATTTGAGCTGAGCAGTTTGCACTAAAGAAAATAATTGAGTAATACTTGCTTTTTGTTTTCAAACACTAGAATTTCTTCTGACAGATCATGTGGAATAGCTGAATAGCTGAAAACAAAAGCTTAGAATAGAAATAGCTGTGCTGCTTTTTTCTTCCATTAACAATATCATACCAGTTTATTTGAAATACTTTGTCTGCATCTAGTAAAAAAAAATACAAGTTTAGAAAAGGAGGATGGTGCAAGTAGCTCTTCTGTACAGCTTGATTGCTTCTCTGGTCTTGATAAATATGTCGATTTGGGCTTCTCTTAAAAAAATTCGAAATGCCAAAAATTAAACAATATAATACATTTGTATTCTAATTATGATACTTAATTTCACAGGAGAGGAAGTGGAGAGTAAATCAGCTGAGCCTTCACCTACTGGACATGATGACTTATGATCTACATTCAGAACCAAAAGACATTCCTATCTAAAGTTTTAAATTATTGGACTAAGCATTTGCTAGCTGACATACTGTGGAAATGGTATTAAATATGCAGGTTTTAAATGGCCATTAAGATTTTTTTTTTAAACAATGATAAACTGCTCTTTAAGCTGCATTTCTTTATTCTTAAATGCCACTTTTTATATAATTCTTCAAGAACAACACTCTAGATAGGTTAGTATAAAATTTGAAGTAACATTGTACCCAGAAATTGTAAACAGTTTGCAGGTTTTTCATTCTAGTGCCTACACAAAACTATCATCATTTGGAAGGACTTAGTTGCACTTCAGTCTAAATTTTTCTTGGATTATGAAGTTTGGTGTTTCTTGACATGAGAAATATTTCTGTAATTGAAATACAGCTTTTAGAAATTGTCAAAGGGAATCTCTTTGTGGGGGAAGCACTGTTCCCTGAAACAAAATAGAATGCCTAATACTGCATTCAATAAAAGTTTATTTTGTTGGAATGTGCCTTAAAATTTTTAAGGTGTTAATACCTTGCTGTGTTGTCATGTCTATTTTTCATTTAGGCAGCGGAAAAAAACCCTCAAAAATGAACAGAAAGCCCCACAAAAACAAAACCTCAGAACCTTCTCAGCACTGAATTTCAGTTCAGTGCTGAATTCCAGCACTCATTTGTGCTGGAATGTAGGGGAAGGGTGGGGAGAAAAACCCAACAACCCTCCCCACACACACACACTTTCCTCTGAAAGAAGAATTAAGTCAAACTTAAAACAACTTTCCAAAGGTAGGTAGACAAATCTTTCTTTCAGGTATTTGCATGAAGTATGTAAACTAATGTGTACGGTGATGAAAAGTAAGTTTGGCTAACACCTGCGCTCAGTGGCTCACAGTTGTTACGCGAGTACTCTCTAGATTTGATGAATATATGAATTTCACTACAGTCTACTGCTGCATGTAGTAGCTTCCTGTCTTTTTCACAGCAAGCATACTACAGTCAATTTATCTTGTCTCTTGTGCCATTTCAAAGGGAAAGTTAATAAGCGTAGCATAGATGCAACTTCCTACATGTTGTCCTTAAGCTTAAAGGCAAGTATAAGAGCTAAAATCAATATATTCTGTAGGCCCATCACAGCTGTAAAAAAGCTAAGGACCACCCAGGTACAGTATTTAAAGCTCTGATAGAAGTGAGTAAAGTTTGGAATACATTGTGGTGGTGGATACAGGGAGCATGAAGAGGGATTACAGAGTACAGCTAAAAAGAGCATGGTTTAAGCTTGACTATGAAGAAGTTATAACCAGTACCCTGAGATAAGTGGAAATAAAAAGGGTATGAATAGGATTGACCTGTTGAGCAGTGAAGGCCAAACGCCTTCTGTGTAATTCTGAAGACCGCTTTGTTCAGACTAAGTCACTGTTCAGTTTGTGGACAGTGCATGTAGGACTTCTATGTGCAATAGATATTTAAGTGAATATTCTGCAAAAAGGGATTCTGTTGGATTCTTATGTTAAAAGCTGTCTAAGCTGATCTTGTGTGTTGTAGTTTAAGTACCCAATGGTATTAAAGTATCTGTAACAGTTTTCTTTAAGCTATGTTCCTTCAGTACTAGATGTTTCTTAATATTCCAGTCTGAGAATGAAGACTTGAGTGCTTTCTCAGCTGTAATTGCCAGAGATAGAATCATAGAATGTTTAGGGTTGGAAGGAACCACTAGTGGTCATCTAGTCCAACCCCCCTGCAGTGAGCAGGGACACTGCTAACTAGATCAGGTTGCTCAGAGCCCCATCCAACCTGGCCTTGAATGTTCCCAGGGATGGGGCCTCCACTACCTCTCTGGGCAACCTGTTCCAGTGTTTCACCACCCTCATTGTAAAAAATTTCTTCCTTACCTCTAGCCTGAACCTACCCTGTTCTAGTTTAAAACCATTTCCCCTTGTCCTAACACAGCTGGCCCTACTAAAAAGACATTCCCCATCTTTCCTATAGGCCCCCTTTAGGTACTGGAAGGCCGCAATCAGGTCTCCCCGTAGCCTTCTTTTCTCCAGACTGAACAAGCCCAACTCTCTCAGCCTGTCCTCATAGGAGAGGTGCTCCAGCCCTCGGATCATTTTTGTAGCCCTCCTCTGGACCCGTTCCAACAGTTCCATGTCCTTCTTGTGCTGAGGGCTCCAGAGCTGGACGCAGGACTCCAGGTGAGGTCTCACCAGAGCAGAGTAGAGAGGCAGAATCACCTCCCATATAGATGGGCCTATATGCCAGCTATCTTTCAAGTTGTAAGGTAGGCATTGTATTTAATAAGTGTTAAATTAAAAGGGGGAAAAAGTAGGCAGTTTGGGGAGCACAGGGAATACAACTGAAGGATCTTTAGGGTTTTTAGTACAGGTGTAGGTAATATTAGACCTTAAGGATCTTGCAGGAGTGTAGCTTGTCTTTGCTCAGTCATTTACAGCTCCCAGGTGTTCCAGATGATGGTCTGAATGGTCCTTGTTAATAATAACATGAAATGTCAGATCTGTTTAGAAACTACCATTAACTCATACTCAGTGGAATTGTCTCTCCAGTACAAGCTGTTCTGTTAATGTTCCAAGCCTGAAATAATGCTTCCTCATACGAAGAAGAACTTTCTGTTCTAAGGTCCCTTCCAAGTTATTTGAGAGTCTGGGGGGATACTGGGTAAGATTCTTAAATACATTGTGGAAGCAGTTTCCTCCCCCACCAAGCCCTGGACAAAAAGCCCTGACTGAATTGGTCCTAGTTAAGCTGAACTCGGGGATGAAGTCATGAAAAACAAGAACTTCCAAGTATTTGTTTTTTCTCTGGTGGTAGAGAGGAGAAAGTCTTCCTAGCCTGACCTGCAAAAGTAATGAGAGTAGTCTGATATAACCAAACTGTTGTTCAGTTCCAGACAATAATGTTCTCAGCTTTCCATTACCACATTAGAACCATCAGAACCTTACGTAAAATACGGACATGGTACCTGGGTATTAGAACTCACTAATATCTTCAATTATCCCATTCCCCTACCCCCTGATTATTAGAACCTACTGCTTTGCATTAAATTATTGTGGATAAACTTAAGTCAGGGGTCCAGAAAGGTGAATTCAAGTATTGGAGCTTTCTCTGGAGGAATATTGACCAAGTTATATATTTGATTTAATGCTGTGCTACTGCCTCATGCCCTCTCAATGCTGAGTTTCTGGAGTCAGT
Source organism: Egretta garzetta (assembly GCF_000687185.1). NCBI lineage: Eukaryota > Metazoa > Chordata > Aves > Pelecaniformes > Ardeidae > Egretta > Egretta garzetta. The sequence continues at coordinate 257,959 of NW_009258563.1, forward strand.
CATCTTGTTTTATTCTGTAACCTCATTTTACTATTTCAGGCTGTAATTATTGCTCTGTTTGAGGTTGGAACTAAGAATTGTTTTGACTGCATTTATTCTTTTTTTATTCTTGCCTTGAATAGAGTGGGGGTCAGACTCCTAGTTGTCTTGGATTTTGCCCCTCATAATCAGAATGAAAGGTGTGGGGGGAGCAGGATTTAAATTGATCAGCAGAAACTGGCAATGAAGTTGAAATGCTTTGTGTTAACCAAACCAGTCCAGGGTGTGAATGCTTTCTACCATATATGTTAACAGTTTAGTGCTAAAGAAAGTGAGCTATTCCCATTAAATTACTCATTACATTGTAAGGAGATCTGGTTATGCAGTACAAAACTTTATACTTAGGGTTACTTGGAATTACAGGTTTCATGTGAAACTCTATGAATATGTTTGTAAATACTTCAGAAGTCTTCTGAGATACTCAACAAACAAGATTTCTGCCTTAGTGAAGAGTTGGTTAGGTACTTTTGTCATAAATACCAAGGTGATCCTTGAGCTTCTAGATTCACACCTATTATTTTGTAAACTTCATACTGTGTGGTATCAAACTAAAAATGACATCCCTTTTGCTAGTTTGTCTTGCTGCTTCTTTGGGGTTTCTTGCCCTAAGACTAAGCGCTTTTTGCAGTGGGAAATACACTATTCAGTACCATCTAGGGACTTAAAAGCACAAGGTTCTCTGGTATGTTACAGCTGGACTGCACAGAAGGTCCAGGAACACCTTCCAGGAACAAGCAAACCTACAAACCTGCATGTTTCAGTTAAAGCTCTAAACGAGGCCAGGAAAGCAAGTATACAGCCTGTATACCACAATCCTCCTCCAGTGTCTAAACTTAGAAATCAAAGTATGTACTGAAACGTTTCATTTGAGCGTTAGGACATAATATTGAATTTATTATTTGGTGTAAATTCCCAGCATCTCACTGAGTTCAGGGAGAGCGAGAGAAACTGAGTTCTCCACAAAGTCTTAACACAGTCCATTCATAAACAGGGTAAAAGAAGTCTGTGTTACAGAATAACTGGATTTAGGTAATCCAGGAAGTCAGGGATCACCTGAAAGGGTTCAAATCGATATCCTCTTTCTCAGGAGAGATGCCAAAGCCCATAGGTTATAAACAAGATCAGGACACAAGTCACTGTAAAATATATGGCATATATTATACAAACACAACACTATTTTTTTCCTTTTATGGTTAATGAGGACTGATCATGTATGGGAGAGGTACTCTTCAGTCAGGCAGTTGTCCGTGTTAGCCTTTGAACTGACATTTGCAAGCACCAAGAGTTGTGGAAATCACCACATCACATTTTGAATGTTATGTTCTCAGCGTATACAGCACTGTGTGCATGCGTTTAGACAAGTCTCCCTGACAAACAGGGTGCACCCTGCCCTTCAAGTTGCTTTCGGACCATTCTTAATACAGCACAAGGTTAGGCATAGGAATAATTCAAGCTTGCCTTAACAAGTGACTAATTGAAAAGCATGCATAGGGAGGAGGAAAAAAAAAAAGCTTTAAAAAAACCCCAAGCAGTCCTGGATCATATATAGCAATAATACAAAAACCAGCTCTCCATAATGGTCCTAGCTGACCTCCTGATACCCTTCCCTTTCCTTTCCTCTGCCTATCATCTGCCATGGGCTATTTTCTGAGATTATATTTTATCTGTTCTGAAAGGAAACTTCTGAGGTTACTCAAAGCAATGGTCTGTGCTCTTTTTCTTCTTTTGATCAAAATGTAATTTTCCTCCTCTCTTTCAGCAACTTCACACCTGTGTAACTTTCTGGTTTCAGTTCCAATGTTAATCCAAATATAATCTGTGAGTAGAGCTCAAATATGTTTGCAAGGATCTTGTTGTTTCTCAGATTACTCTTAGAACTATATTTTAATGGGTGCTAATGTGACAGCACTAATAGTAGTCATCTCTTGCACTAGTGTATTAGATTCTCTTTCTTGCTTGAAAGTGCCTTTGAAATTGTATTTCTGTTGCATTAGACCTCTTTTTTGTAGCCTTTTTGTCTTTATTTTAACTTTTTTTTGTAACATACTCAAGTTAATACTTCCTCTTACAGGACTGGAATGTAAAAACTTAATTTCTAGTCCACTGATTGTTCTTTGTGGCACATGTGGCTATGTGTAAGTAGTTGAGGTAACAGGCATGTCCCTATTACCCTATCTTTGTGGAATTTATTGGGGGAGAGGGGGAGAGTTGCTGTTAGTCCTATTGAAACTAGACCTCTTAAACCAAGGTTCTGGAAGGTAGAGGAGTCTTCCTGAGATAATCTGCTGGGAGGTAAGAGACCTAGACCTGGATTTATTTCTCCTGGTTTCTGAGAGTGCTCTAATCATTAGATTAACTAATAACTAGATGGGCAAGGCTGCATCTGGCCACACATCAAAAGAAAAGAGTGAGCTCAAACAAGTTTGTGTTCTTTTAGGTGTGTGTGTTGGAGGCTGTTTGGTTTGGGTTTTTTCTGTTGTGTGGTGTTTTTTTTTAAGAAAATAAGTATATGTTATCAGCAGACGCAACTTGTTGATCCAAATTTATACACTTAAGTTCTGTAGAAGGAATGAAAAGTCACACTCATTCATGTCCTTGGTGGGGGGAGGTTTGAGGGTTGTGTTTGGCTAGGAGTACATATCTGGCTTGCTTAACTTTGGTTATCTAGACTGTAGATGTCAAAATCTGGCTGAGTTGTTTGATAATTGCTGTCAGAACAGATTAAACCTGTTGTTGGCACCCTGCTCACACCTGGTAGGTGCTGGGCTCCTAGAGTGGAATCTAGACATCCAGATTGCAGAGATTGTGATTACATGAAAGTACTGACTGTTCCACTCCATTCCTGGCACAGTGCGATGTCCTGTACCTTGAGCTGATCCTAGGGCAGGCCAAGGCCTAGCTTAGCTTGCTTTGCTATTATGGTATTACGACCATGAGCTGTGGGTCCTGATTACACCAACTCTGGTTGTCCATTAAAGTTGGACTGTAGGGAAGTTAATGACCTGTCTCCTAAATGTGCCTGAGACCCACTTAACTCTACAACACTTAAAACGTGCTGCAGCCATAACTCGTTCTGCCACTTGCCCAAAATTGATCTTTGACACTGCCAAGAATATAAGCCAAATGAATTTCTGAGATGACAAAATCACAGAATGGTTGAGAGTAGGACATGCCTTCAGAGGTTGTCTAGGCCAACAACCCTGCTCAAAGCAGAGTCAGCTAGAGCAGGACCTTGTTGCTCAGGACCATGTGGGTTTTGAGTATTTCCAGGAAAGGAAACTCGACAACCTTGCCTTCTTCACATCCCCAGGAACCTTTTACAAACAGTATGACTTTTCAAATGTGATCAGGAATGGCTTTACAGTAGCATTGACTGGCCTCCACAGCACTGTACGGTGCATCCCATCAGGGCCCCTGGACTTACTGTCTGTCCAGCTTGTTTAAATGTTCCCTAATCTGATTCTCCTCAAGTAAGTCTTCCTTGTTCCAGACATTCCCACAGGCCTGAAAGCAAATCTTACCAGTAAAGACCAAAGCAAAGAAGACATTGAGTACCTTGGCCTTTTCTATGTCCTTTGTCACCTGGTGTCCTGGTTTTGGCTGGGATAGAGTTAATTTTCTTCTTAGCACAGTGCTGTGTTTTGGATTTAGTACCAGAAGAATGTTGATAACACACTGATGTTTTTAGTTGTTGCCAAGTAGTGCTCAGACTACTCAAGGACTTTTTGAGCTTCTCCTGCTCAGCCAGGTGCATAACAA
>NW_009258563.1:261835-281628 GCF_000687185.1 Egretta garzetta
GGCTCTAACCTTTTATTTTCTTCCCGATTCTCTCCCCCATCCCACTGAGGGAGGGGGGAGTGAGTGAGCGGCTGCGTGGTGCTGAGTTGCCAGCCGGGTTAAACCATGACACCTGGTCTCCTGTCCACAGCAGCAGACTCATGTTTTCTGTCATCTTTAATTTTCTATAGACATCCCTGTAGCAGCCCTTGATGCTCTTCAAATCCCTTGCCAGTTCTACTCAAGGTGGGCTTTGGCTTTCTTGACCCCATCCCTTCATGCTAAGACAGTCTCTCTCTATTCCTCCTGGGTCACTTGCTCCTGTTTCCACCTTGTGTGTTCCTTTTTATGTCTTAAGTTTAGTCTGGAGCTCCTTATTCATTTGTGCTGGCTTCCTGCCACCTTTGCTTGATTTCCCACACATCAGGATTGGAGAAGGCGATCACTGAAAGTCAACCAACTCTCCTGAACTCTTCTTCTAAGACTGTCTGCCTTAGCTTCCCTTCCAAGCAGATCCCCGAACAGGCTACGGTCTACTCTGCTGATGTCAGGGGTTATGTTCCTGCTATTGCTTTGATGGAAAAATGGTATTTGGTTACACTAGTTGGTCTGCTGTGGAGGTAAAAATAGTGTCTCTCTACTTAATGATGCTTTTTTTGTTGAATTTGACCCTGCTAATTTAGCCTTTGTCAGTAGGGATACTGTAGGCTCTTTGGGGCTGAGGGTCGTCTTTCTGGTTTGCTTTTGTTAAATGGAGACATGCCTTAATCCTCACTCATTCCCCAGTTTGCATCATAGCATTTGATATGTAGGATCCACACCTACCACTGCATCCACTAGTGCAGAGGCTGCCTGAGTAGTAGCTGGGAAGTTGTGCAGCCAGGAGAAACATTCTTCTCTTGCTAAATTCTTCTGTATTCACTGGGCACGGTAAGTCCAAGAGGGGGGGAAAAAAAAGGAAAAAATGTTGGATTTCGTACTAGCTGTATGATGAATGCTCTAGTTAAGCTTGTTAATGTTGGGACAATCATCTTTAAATACATCTTGGGGCTGCTATGCCAGTATTTCTAAGCATATTTGAGAAATTATTATTGATACTTTGGTGATGGTGGTTCATGTTTTGCAAATCTGTAATGTCCATGTAATATAACCTATCAGTCAACTTTGTAGATTATTCATACAATAACTTTACAAACCCAGTGCTTTCTGTCCTCTTTTTGGCAGATATTGTACCTAGACTAAGCATATTTACCTTCCTTGAGGAAAAAAAGGAAAGACACCTTAAATTAAATTGGTTCTGCTTCACATCAATTTTTTCAGTGTCTTCTAGGAATCTAGTCTGGATTCTGTCATTCTTGCCCATTCTTTGTACCTGTAAGAAGTTTTTTCTAATTAAAAAAAGATTACATTCTTTTTTCTTTAATATTTCTTAATTTAAAAAAAAAAAAAAGTTTGGCTTTTTTTCAATAAATGAGAAGGAGGAGGAAGGGTGGAACACAGACTTTAAAACCAAAAAATAAGGTGGCCTACATATTGGTTTGGTTTGGGGTTTGGTTTGGTTTTTTTTCTAGATAAAAAGGCTGCCCAAAAAAGGGATGGGTGAATAAATTATTCAGTATTCTAACAGGAGAGACCTTGTGGGTCATCTTATTCTTCCTTTGCCAGTGTGGAATTATTCTGTCTGTGCCATTTGGAAATGCAGCATCTAATTACAAAATTGCTGAGGTACAGTCTTCTCCATCATTCCCTGTTATTTTTTCTATCAGAACATACTGTCAGATGCTCATTTGATAGTAATTCTTTCTAATGACTAGTGCAATAAATAACAACTCTCCCGCATGCAGCTGTGACCGTGGTCTCATTTGTTTGAGGTAATGCACAGGCACAAAAGGCCGTCCCATGTAAGAGCTTTGCCTTGCAAAAGGTGGAAGAGGAACAGATTCAGGGAACTGAGACTCATCTTTGACATTTAACGTAAACAATATGCAGGTTTTTAGTTCGCTTTCAAATTTTTTCATTCCTGGAGAAGGCAATGTCACATTTTCAAGCACTGAAGCAAAGAAGGCCAGCAACTACCATCTAGAAAAGCGTAACAACAGCTGACACTTTCATATGAAATGCAGTTACGTAAAGGAAATGGGTAACCGTAACTCTTGGCAGCAATGAAACGTGTAGTTTCAGTGCGAAGATCAACTGTAACTGGCTCGTGGGAAATCCAGAGTTTTTGCTCTATGAGTGCACCCCCTCAGTGACTTTGTAACATACTTTAAGAAAGTTATTGTTTCATTTATTTATCAGGTAACAGCAAGGTTAGCTGTGGCTGCTCAGCACTGGCAAATACAAAGGTCACGCATAGCTGGGAAAGGAGAAGAAGGAATGTGGGAAGAGGGAATGGTGTATGAAGCAGCCACCAGAAAGGGGTGGCGTAGTAGCCACCATCAACAGCACTGTCTTGGAGCTCTTCAATAATTTTATCCAACAGCCTAGGCTGAAACAGCAGCTTCTCCTTAGTGATCAGGTTAGGCAATAAAGAATAGCATCTCAACTGCATTTTTACTCATCTATACGTCTAAATGCTTATGTTTATAAAGAAATACTGTCATAGGTATGTCTGTATATACCTATGTGCCATAGCATAACACCTTTCAATTAAGTATTTCATAAGTTTGTATCTTTTTTTCGTTATACATTATAATGCATGCAGTGATTAAAATAAAGTCTTCCTACCTGATGTCAACTTTGCAACAAGAAATCTGATTGCACTGCGAGCTGTAGACGGTGGATAAACTTCCCATGAGCTCGCAAAGGAGAAAGATGAGTCATTAAGACACAAGCTGTTCCCTCTTTCAGGACATAATTCTGTTATCAATTCATTGCACGCTGTTCATGTTCAAAACAAACAGAGTGTCCCCAGAATAAATTTTATTTTATGTTAAAGCTCTTCACACAGATGGCGTTTGACAGGCTATTTGACAAGACAGGCATCCTAGTGGGATGACAGCTCTGGAATTCCTGTTGTTTGGGAAAGAGAGCTCTGTGGCAGGCGTGGTGCGATGTTGCTTCAGGCATTCCCTTTGTAGATGATAAATGTTGCTGCACAGCTGTTTGCCCCGTGCAGAGATGCACAGCTGGGCTACACTGGGAAAGGAGCGTATCCCCGGGATGCTGTTTCAGCAGTGCGCTGCAGGTTTTTACAACTTTCGCGTTAAACCAGCAGAGGGTACTCTTCAGCTTCCAAGAAGAAGTTGTTATATTGGCTGCTTTAAGAGGCCGCTAACTCAACCCCAATTACAGTACTGAGGGGAGGGGCCAAAAATGTGATCTCTTTAATTATATGGGCCTGATTGCACTTAAGTAAAACTGATTAATAGATCATATACTGCTTTGGATAAATCTTCTACGCTGCATTCTTTCTAAAAGCACAAACAGCTGAGATCTTCTGAGTCATGTAAAATAATGTGATCTTAGAAACAGGAAAATTCAGGTTAGAAGGGACTTTAGGATGTGTCTCATCCAACCATCTGCTGAAGCAGGGTCAGCCATGAGGTTTCAGTAACTGCCTTACCCACTCCTGAAAGCCTCCAAGGGTGGAGACCGCACAACCTCTTTTGGCAGCTGTCCTCACAGTCAAAATGTTTTTCTGTCTACTTGGGCTGAACCTGTCTCATTTCAACTTCCACCTCTTGTCTCTTGCCCTCCTGCCACGCACTGCTGTGAATCCTTGATCTTCTGGCTCTGCTCCTGCTAATGCAGCCCAGGAGGCCGGTGGCCCTCTCTGCTGCCAGGGCGCTGCTGGCTCTTGCTCACCTCCCTGCCCACCAGGGCTCCAGGGCTTTTTCTGCGGAGCTGCTCCCAGATGCCAGTCCCCGGCCTGTATCATTGCAAGGGGCTCTTCCTTCCCAAGTGCAGGAATCTGTGTTTGTCCTTGTTGAGTTTCATAAGGCTCTTGTCAATCCGTTCCTCCAGCTTGGATAGATCCCAATTTTCTGTGAATTCTCAGGTTTACACTTCATTTCCATTCAAGTCAATAGTTCCTCTAATAGAATGAATTACATGTATAAAGCCTAAAAGTTTGTAGACTCATGGATTACAGATTTATACATAAAGTTACTACAAGCAAAACTACAAAATGAGGTTGTGGACTTCTTACCTATTCAGCAAATAACAGGAACAGAATTTTATCTTTTCTTTGAAAAATAATACTTAGGAAGAAAAATAATCTTTCTGACATAGCTTACATATCTCTTGTGTGATGTGATAGTCAAAGTACAAGGCACAAATGCACAGTTCACTATACTTGACAGGATGATGTAAACCTCATTATAAGTAGGGCTTTTATTTTTAAAGGCTCATAATTTTTCTCTAAATACCCTATGTATTTATGTCATTGCTCATCTGTACAAATACAGTTTGTTTAAAGCACAACTGTTGCTCCTTCACTGGTTTTCAGTCCTTCCCTCTGCCAGTCAGCTCTATCGCCAGTTGTTCCTATTGCCTACAGCTGTATGTCTTCTGCAGATTAGAAGCAGAGCAATGAGGCAGCCAGAAACACCTGGAACCTCTTCAGGATTCTTGCTGGCACATCTGGAGCTCTCAGGATCATCAGAGCACTGAGACTAATGGAACCACTTTTATGATCAATTTGCAACCTGTCACCACCTGAACCAGATAAGTTTTAATGAAAGCCGATGACTCATTAGGCGCAGTATAGCAGTGTTTTGTACAAAACCTTTGACTTGACGCTATGGCCAATTAAATTCTACCTCTTTCTTCCCAAAACCTTGTGGGCCCCATACTGGGGCAGTAAAAATGTATGGTTTTGTGAAGGTCACAGTCTAGCATACTTTGCCTTTTATTTCATTTTTTATGGTTGATAGTTAGAAAAAGTAAGAGGTTAGCAAGGAGGAAATCATGTACTGGAATATGCATAGACTGGACGGTTAGCATTCTTGTTTCCTGAAGAAAGGTGAGGTCAGTCTCCTGCTCCTTAGAGCTCTTTTATTTTTCCTACCACCATCACTTTAAATATGCAATTTTTTTTTCAACTCTTCTTTGTTGTGTGTAAAGCTTAAGTTGAAAGCGAAACATATACATAATCCTCTTCCCATAAAGTTAGTGGGATTTAAGCAGAGGTTTAACCAATTTGCTGAATTGAGTAGATCAGCATGGGTGTGTGCTTGATGCTCTTCAAACAATAACATAAACTCTTCATTTCAAAGTTAAGAATAATCTCACTGTTTTCAGTGTAATTGGTGCAATTAAAATTTAATACACACACGTGAGAGGATTCAGCACTAGCCGGGAGGGTTCAAGCAGGACATTTTTCTGTCCTGCTGAAGAGAGAGATACCTGCATGATGGCTGAAACTTTTAAGTCTATGGCAAGGGTCAACAACATATGGCCTAAGTGCCAAAGGTGGGGGAGAGGTAGATCCTGAATGTCGCTCAGGTACAAGGAGCAGGGGCTAGTGAGTCCTGACATTTGGTGGCTTTCTCAGCAATTTCTGAGTTCAAGCCTCAGATGTCCCTGCCTCACAAAGAGAAGGAACAATCGGCTGCATCATCCCTTTTAGAGGCTGTATTTCCTAGCTCCCACTGAGCTCCTTCCAGTGCACTTAGCTTCTTGTTTGGGAAAAAAAAAAGTAGTCTGGCACACTGCACTTGAGAAGATGCTGACCCCTGTTCTACATCTCACACTTCCACGGGAAACGTCCATGGTTGTTGAATTTAGCTATATCGGAGCATGTGTTCCAAATCCTGTGAACTTATGTGTCTGTTAACAGCAATTTTAAAACCTGCCAGTTTTCATAGTATTCTATAAACAAGACTATGTAGTACTTCTGAAGAGTTATCTGCTATTACTCTGAAAATAGTATGATACTTACCCGGGAAGTCATCACCAGTGGTAGGACGCGCTCCCTACTGGCTTGCGTTCTTTATTGTAATAATATTTGGGCTTCCCACAATGTGAAGTAAGAACACAGTGTTTACATGGGTTAGAAGCACGGTACTGGAAAGAAGCAACTATATGAGTTAATGTTCTCTGAATAGCAGTTGAATAAACTTCCATGGGAAATTTGTTTATTTCTGAACTTAAAAATGGTTCCAGGAAATACTCGTGCTGTGACAAAGTTTCACTGTTCTCTGGGGTAGAGAGGCATTTCATCATAGGATCATGGCCTTCTGAGTTTGCCAATGAAAGAATGGACATGCTATACTTTTTATTCTGACTCCTTGTGTTTACAGACATGAAGAAAGAGGGAAAAAAAATTGTAATTCTGCAAACTAAGCTTGGCAGTTGTATTTAAGGTCCCGGGAAAGCCTTAAAAACCTTACAATTCCTAGAAGCAGGTTGAAGAAGGGGATTTGTAAAAATAAGCAGTTGTGGAAAACAGTCACTGCTGAGCTTTGTCATTGCAAATATCACTTCTTCTAATGCTGTTGTCCTGTATAAATAAGCAGCAAATGTAAGTTTTTTACCAAAGCATCCAAACTGTAGGTAATCTCCACCTCAACAATTTTTTTTTTTAAACCAGTGGGAGTATAGGAAAAAATGGATGTGATGACATGTAGAGCAAAGCACAGAATCTTCTGAAAACTAGAATAATCCTGAATATATGGTGAAGACGATGCCAGTGAAATGGAACAAGCAGGCTCTTGCCACAGAAGTCATTTCAATGGCACACTGACATTTTGCTTTGGTTCTTCCACAGGAAGAAACCATCTCCAAAGCTTTTTGACCTTACACCTGTCAGCAAGGACAGACAACTGGTGAATTAAGATGTGTGTAATGGTAGCACACTGAGGCGTCAGTCAGTTGCATCCTGCAAGATAGCAACAAAGGTTGCTCTGAGTTTTTCCAGGGACACCTTTGAGGTACCTTCTTGAAAGCGCAGTAGGTTCAGATAGCATGTCCATGAACAAATCCATGGGAAAGGACAGTCTGGTGGAGCGCAGGCAGGGATGAGATTTCTCAGTCTTACTGTAAATTACCTGTGTGATTTTTGGATTATTTGCTTCATTGAGCTTTATTCTTTGGGCAGGCCTATACTTGATAGGCTGGCTTTAGGAGTGTTATCCCAGCATGAGGTGGGAAGGCATCGCTCTTAAAATAGAGGGTGAAATGACTCCAGTGCCTCCCACTGAATTTGAAGGCCAGGCTCAAGAACGGAAAGCTTTGACCTTATCAAGGAAACTTAGTGGGCTTAGTGGCGACCCGTAGTCACCATTTTTCAGAGCATCCTCATGGTTTCCTGACTTGTTCTGGAGAACCTGACAGGCCCGTGGCAGCCTGGGCTTTGGATGAACACTGGTGGCATCTGGTGCAAACCAAACACCTCTAGTGAGCGCAGGGATCAAAGCAATTTTGTGCTTTCTAGTGCTTCTGTGAAATTCATATCACCACAGAAGCGGGAGAAGCACTCAAATACCCCAGTGAGAGGTGTCCAAAATGAAAAAATAACTACAGGCTTTGGATTGTGGAGCATATCTCATACCAGTTCAAACAAAACTAAGAATTAATGTAGATTTTGTAAGGACAGGCAGCTGCATTTCTGGCAAGAACTCAAGCAAAATACAGGCAGGGAGAAAAAGTTGCTTCTGATGATAGAAGGTTTGGTCGTATGATCATAACTGGAATTTACAGAGCCCCTTGTTCAGGGAATCAGCACTTTGCTGCATTCCCACAGCAATAATAAAATAGACGTACAGAGAAAAAGACAAAATGCAACATGATGAAAACACAGTGTCCCCAATCCTTCTCTTTTCCAAATGGAATCTTCTGAATTTTTCCTTTAGTACCAGTTCTAACAAAACCAAAGCTTGTTAGGGGATGGCATTAACAGCAAGACAAAATATTCTTTTTTCTTAGCAAAACCAACTTTTCTTTTGAGGACATGTGTCGAAAAATACTAAACTTCATGAAACTTCTTTCACCTCTCATTCTTTCATAGTGAGTGATGTGTCTCCTGGTGACAAATGATGAATGATTTCGTAGAATACTTGTTGCTGCTAGCAGGACTCATAACATATTTTCCAGGATAAAAGCTCTTAGATACAGTAATTCCTGTTTAAAGTAGAAACTGATTTGCAGAATATCTACTGTAGTGGAAATCACTGAAACCAGACAAAAGGAATTTTTATTCTTTTCCAGCTGCAAATGCAGCTTAAGTTATTTTACTTGGATGGCCTTCACCAGCTTTAAAGTTACATACAGATGTTTAGCTAATTAGTAAAGTTGTGCATACAGGCAGGCAGGAGAAAAGTTGAAGAATGCTTTCCAACACCAAGAGGACTTTGGAGGTGGCTGGTGATACCGATTAAGTGATGCTGAGGATCATTTTTTCTAACTCCTTGGCTTTCTCTGCCCCTGCCTTCCCCACCTGCTGCATTCCTCCCGCTCCCTCCTTGCTTTTATCTGCAGCCTCTTTCCTTCCTCAGACCACAGCTGTCCAAGGGCCTTTGCTCACTGCTTACATTTTTTCCACTCTCAGTCTCGGCTCACCTGACTTCTGTTGGCATCTAAAGAGACATATCGGCTTCTTTTCCTCGCCAGTAAAATCCTGGTTGATCCCCAGGGATTCACAATGCTGCAGAAGGGATGGGACCTCAGCACACAACTAGCCCGAATTGTGCAGCCAACCCTGTCATTTTGGGGTATCGCTGCAAGTGAGGTGTGATCATTGCAGCCATCAGTGGGAGATTTGCCTATGGCTTTTTACTGGGCCATGATTGAGACCTTAGAGCACCGAAAATGAATGAGAAAAAACAGAAACCTTCCTGCCATTGTTTTAAAGAGGTCTGTTGCAAGGAAAATACCCTAGTCATTGGGGACTCCTCTGTGTTGGAGCAAATGAACTTCTAGAAAAGAACGAAAGCTCAAAAAAGAAAGAAGAGAAATAGATTTTATCTGAATACTCGATTTAGACTATTAGAGAATAGAGTAACAGAGAAAACTTCATTTATTCTGGTCCTCTCACAAAGAAAAATCTCAAACTCCAAAGAAATGTAAGAATAGGGGTTAAATGAATAAATATCAACCATGGAATAGTAAATGGTTTTCCTTGCCCACATGTAAGGATCTTCGTAAGCCAAACCCTCACATGGGAAACTTGCAAATAAGGACTGAGTGTGACTGGCAACAGGAATTTGGATGATACTGGTAACTGCATCTCTGGGCCCACAGGTGCCACATGACTCTGAAAAAACACTCTCCTCCTAAAGCGCCGGGCTGGGGTGGCTGAAGATCTCTTGGTACAGTGCCAGTCCACATTAGATGCTTCACAGAGATATTATGAGTTGTTTATTGTGATTGTAGGCTTTCTCTACAAAGGGTTAAGCAGTACTGAGCAGGGCTGGCAGTGTGTTTATACACCTTACCCAAAGCCTGGTAGTCTGCTGAGTAAAGTCACAAATAAAAATATTTATGAAACTGTTGTCCAAGTAAAACATAGATAATATCTTTGAACACAAAGGCTATTACCCATCAGTGAATAAAATACTGCTGTCTTGATGATGATTTCTTGTTTTGGGTGTGTCAGTGGCTCAATGCAAAGTCAGACTATTATATCCCCAGTGAAGCTGAGAAAGCTCAGCTCAGCAAACAAAATCAGTCCCTCCCGTTTTAGAAATTTATAGTCTTTTGTCTTGCAGGGAGGCTTAATTTGGCTTGAATTAGCAGAAATGTCATTGTAATGGGTATGCAATGATGGAAATCAAGTCTGGCTGTGGAGTACTGCACCACTTTAAATGCAGGTTATCACAGACGAAGGGTACAAAGGAGGCTTGGATGCAAAAGCACTAAGACTTCAGAATCAGCATATATTTTTCAAGACAGATCTGCATTGCAGTTTCACCACAGAAGAGAACAGAAAAATGTGTCCTTTTTTAATTGGAAATAGTTTTTCTGGCAGACTGAACAGCCCTCAGTCAACAGACAGGCATACTTTATAAACTCTGTTTTATCACATTGGTAAGAATTTATGCCTGCAGAAGTGTTATGGGACAGAGAAATGATAATTAATCCCAAATCCCATCAGTTGTATAGTAGTTTTAGTGCTACGCTATGGTTACTAATACATAGCATATCATTTCTCTAGGGTGAGGCTTCTCACGCAAGGAGTATATTTTCAGTGTAAGGTTCTATTGTTATGCTGGCTGAGTATGTCTACCAATTCAATAAATTATATTTCTCAACCTAATGTTCCATTAATATTAATGAAATAATTTGCTATTCAATTATAATTGGTAATAATTGTCTGTGAAAGTCTGCTTTCTGTACCAATTTTATAGTTTCTCCAAAAACAACAAAAAATGTAATTATGTGGGACAGTTTACCATCAATCATCAGATGCCTGAGGTACTGATCAGGAGCAGACCTGTACGTTGCGATTAAATTATTTGGTATTTGTGATAACACCTGCTTAGTATCTTCCAAGTCTTCCAAAAGAAAGCATGTATTTTCTGCATATCCAGCTTTGTGTATACAAAATTTGTGGTGTCCAGCAGTGGTAGCTTTTAGGGCTACTTAGGAATTCTCTACTCCTCTACCATGTCTCTCCCAAAAAACTTTTCAAGTGTTGATGTCATATGTCATTTACCCTGCAATATTTAGGGTGCACTGTGTGATAAGCTGCCCGTGTGGAGCTAGCCTTACTGCCAGGGCTGTTTAAAAGAGTCAAGAGAAGCTGGGCATAATGTGTTCAGGGGCTCCTCAGCATGGATGTGTTGACTCTGGATCAGCACTCATGTCCGGCATTGACCCACCTGCACGCTGGCTGTGGGCTGCTCCCTTCAGAGCAGGAGCACGGGGAGCCTGAGTCACCTTTGTCTGTGGGCAGCCGCTGAGTTAGAGAAATCTTCACCTGGGTGTTTGAGAACCTCATTCAAAACCAAAACCTTCAGATTCAGAAGCCCTAGGCTGTTCCCATTGTCTGGATTACACCTGGCTCCAGGCTCAGTAGGTGTTGATTTACTCATCAGGGCAGCCAGGGATTCCCTTGGCACAGAAGCCACCAAAATGGATTTACTACAGTATAGCAGCAGGAGAATTTTGTTGCCTAATTTGAAACACAGCTCTTGGGAGCAGATCTCAGCCTGATAATTTTGAAGTAACCTACGTGCTGTTATAAACTCCTGGAGGAGTCACTTTGGCCTCCCGTTGGGCTGAAGGTGATGGAAACAGAAAAGTACATTGCTATTTCCCATATGCTCCCCACTGTGGGAAGGCTGCCCACTCCCTAACTCATGGCAAACTGAACCTTTCCTTGGGAGGCCCCTGATGCTGAGTGTGCCAGTCAAACCCCATAAATGGCCCCTGCCCACTGCCCGCATGAACGTCTTCAGTCAGAAGTAGACCTCTGTATTACAGAGCTGTTTTATAGGATAGGGTTAGGAATAGTTTAAGTAATAAAAACCACCTGTGAAATGCTAGATACTCATTGCTTATACCCAACCAGCACAGGAAATTGCTTTTTTCTTAGGATATACTCCTTTCCTGGACTTACAACTGGGCAAAACTACGGTATGAAGTGCATACTGGAAAAATGCTGTCTGTGTTCATGTCACCCAGTACTGGCCGAGTGTTCATTTAAAAAAAAAAAACCAAAAAAAAACCGCACGAAGAAAAGCATCCAGAAGACAATTAGATTCTTGCAGAATATAGCAGTTCATCAAACATAACCCACAAAAGTAACCGAAACCACCTGTTTCCACTTCCTCCCTAAAAAAGAGAGTACCGCAATGTGTAAAGTGCAGAGCAGTGAATGCAGCAAATCCTGAAGATGAATCACGGCAAACACAGCCGCACAGAACTTGTTTAGCAGGGAAATGGCATGTCCCCTTCTTTTTGACTTTGAATCCAAGCATTTGGATTCACTACCTTTTGTATATCAGCCTGCTAGATGATAAACCTCACCGACTAGAAACCTGGCCTCAGATTACCTGTGCTGCAGAATTCTATTAAGTTTTTGGGTTCTTTCCAGGCTTTATATTAGTTGAGTTGTGTTTAGCTTGGAATCTAATGATGAAAACGGTCATGGATTGTCACTGAAGAGCACAAAATACATTTTATTCTCACTCCAGCAGAGGAGGTAATGAAAGCTACCATTACAAAAACTTCCATTTCTTGTGGTCTCCTGCTTAGGTACAAACTTAATACTGATGTTAAGTGGTGCTTTGCCCTGTGAGTGTCCTGTCAGTTCATGTTGACTTCATCTGTGTGCTCACTGAGTAATTTGTACCTCTGGCCAGCAGATGATGCATTCGTTCTGTGTGGTCTCCTCTGTTGCTGACCGATACTGAGGGGTTTTGAAATTTTAATCTCCTCACATCCTTTAAAACACTATAAAGAACATTTTCAGGTATCCAATAGAGAGCTGTCATTATCACTGCTGCCTTTAGCAAGGCAATTCAAGCGCTTGTTTTCAGAAATGCCAGGTTCTGTTGTTTCACATCTTGTACAGCCTTTGCCTTATACATAATAGGTGTCTGCACAAGTGTGCTCCTAAAACTGCAACTGGTTGTTGCGCTAATATTTGAAGAAACTGTGTCTCCAAACATCAAGATCTCATTACTTAGACCCTTTATCTTTTGTTATTTTAATCTAACTTAACCGAATGAAATAAGAAAAAGAAAAATGGAAAAAACCTTGTCATTGTAATTGGCCAGATCCTCAGTTGGCAAAACTTCAGCAAAGTTGCACCAGTTTATGGGGTGAAGCCTTCAGATGCTGGAGAAATTACCTCTGAGAAGGCTGTATGCTATATACATTATGTATATAATGGTTTGCTATACAATAGCTGCTAATTGATCGATGAAAAAGCACTGTTAGCAATTCAGATAACAGTAAGTATATTATACATTTGCACTTCTTGATCTTCCTTTCACATGCAATTACAACGTCCTTTGATTGACATTTATGTTGTCAACACTTACTCTGCAGCATGCACAGTTAAATAAGCATTAATGTTACAAAATCTGGTTTTAATATCTGCTTGAAAACCACAGTTATCCAGCCTGCTTTGTTACTGTAGCACCAGCCTGAAGTAGAGAGGCAGGAGCTTGTTGTACTAGATAGGGGAAGGAATTTGTGATTTGATTCCCCAGAGCTGATTTCCCTTCAGTCCTCCTGTAACACGAGGGGGACTCAACAGTGCTGGTAGCCAGCGCAGCTATGCAGGGTGTGTTTGTGTCCTGGTTTCGGCTGGGATAGAGTTAATTTTCTTCATAGTAGCTAGCATAGTGCTGTGTTTTGGATTTAGTACCAGAAGAATCTTGATAACACTCTGATGTTTTCAGCTGTTGCCAAGTAGTGCTCAGACTACTCAAGGACTTTTTGAGCTTCTCCTGCTCAGCCAGGTGCATAACAAGCTGGGAGTACAGCACAGCTAGCACAGCTAACCCAAACTGACCAAAGGGCTATTCCATACCATAGAATGTCATGCTCGGGGGGGTTAGTCGGTTGGTCGGTTGCGGGGAGACTGCTCGGGGACTGCTTGCAGCTCGGGGAGTGATCGCGGCTCGGGACGGGCTGGGGATCGGGGGGTGGGTGGTGAGCAGGGACGGGCTGGGCATCGGTCGGTGGGTGGTGAGCAATTGCATTGTGCATCATTCGTTTTGTATGTTCTGTATATTCTGTTATCATTCTCATTATTACTATTATTATTATTTTCTCTTATTAAACTGTCTTTATCTCAGCCCTCGGCTCTAACCTTTTATTTTCTTCCTGATTCTCTCCCCCATCCCACTGAGGGAGGGGGGAGTGAGCGAGCGGCTGCGTGGTGCTGAGTTGCCAGCTGGGTTAAACCACGACAGTTTGGTGTCTCTTCACCATTCTGTTTGGGTTTTCCTGGCGGGAAAAAGCAGTTCAGGAACAATAGTGAAATGACATGTTGAACTAGGAGCACATGGCATCTGCAAAACTTAATGGCTTGGCAGTGGATCATTTGGGAATTAGGGATGAAAGCAACAGATGTTATGCATTCAAGCACCTGGATAAAGAAATGAAAACCTGAAAACTACATACATTATTTTGACAAAGCAAAACGGTGAAACTTGCATTTGTCTGTGATGTCCCATCCCATTCAGATAAGGTGCTGTTTGTTTTTAAATGGAAATATGGCTTGGCATAACATGACAAAACCATAAAGGGCCTTGTGGCCATGTTACATCTGGGTCAGATGTATTTGATGTTTTTACTTTGATCTCCTGTGTAATCAGTGTGTTTTCAGCTTAGATCTTGAATCCACGTCTCTTGTAAACAAGAACAATTCCCAGACCTTTTGATCTGCAAAATGACTCATTCTTCCACAACTCTACTCCAGGACGGCAGAGAGAAGTGATTCCTGCTCCTAGAGATTTCTTTGGCATGCTCCTCCGAGACATATAAAGCTGTCTCCTACAAAAATTGAAGGGGCTAAACAAGGTCTCTACTGGATCTCTTGGAGCTTATTCTTTGACATTCTTCTCATGGCTTTCTTGGGACTTTAAAAAATTGGATAAAGTTTCCTATGATGACTGGATTCATTGGCCGCATTGCCTGGGACTTGTTTGATAAGGAAACTCGGACTATAAAGTAAGAAAGGAAATCGTGGATGGTATACAGTGAAGGAAGCAAAGGAACTGTGGACAACGACCAGGAAAGTGAAAGATAAGGTTGGACAGAGGGACAACAGAGATGGCAGAGCCAACAAGGACTTGGGGATAGGTGGAGCTTTGAGACAGGCTGGGCAAGGACATGAGGACAAGGGACTGAGGTGCCCAGGGCAAGGACATTGTGACTGGCTGAGGAGTTTGAAGGAGAAATTAGAAATCTGAACTCCTGGGATCAAGATCTACGGGTAGGGAGAAATGATGGGAGGCGGGTGAGAGGGGAGCCAGGCTGCGTGAGTGGTCCAGGGCAGGGGGAGTGGGCCTGGCTCGTGGAGGGGAAGAGGAGCAAGCCTTGGAGGCACGGATGTAGAACAGACAAAACTGAAGCCAGCCCAGAGGGAGAGGGAGCCCTTGCAAAAATGTGTTGGAAGTGGTGACCCCTAAAAACATACTCTGCACCATATGATCATGCTCCTGACCTTCACCGTTCATCCACACTTACCACATTTTGTGGTACAAACTGTCAAAGTGTCCTGTTCCTTTCAGAGCTGGTGAAAATCTCTCACTCTCTTCTGCGAATTAAGGGGTTAGGTTTTGTATTAAAAAAACCCACATTAGCCTTATTAAAAGTGTGAGGGCTCGCTCATTTCAGTTCAAAAAGATTGGGGTTTTTTTTGAAAGCTTACAACCATTTTGGAAAAGCATTTTTTCCCACCTGTCTCTATCCCATTCAACCTGCGAGTACTAAATAAGATATGAATCTTGCTAAAAATAGGATGCGATCATGTAAGAAAAGACAATGCCAATGCATTTACAGACATCTGAATTACAATAATCCTTTTTGCTGGTGCATTTTGACTTTTCAAATCACCCTTAATAGTACTCTTTTAAAAAACACTTCTCCATTACTAGGTAGAAATATTTCTACCTAATATACATGAGACATTACGCATGATTTCTATTTCTGTCTGCCTCCTCCATTGTGCTTCTTTTGTGTGATATGCTCAGAACAGCGGGTAGTAGCTGGGAGCTATTTTTGGCACGTAATACTATAGATGTGAGCAATAGACCATGTGTTAGAGACAGAGGAGGATTCTGCAGAAGATATCTCATTAGGTGCTATTAAAAGTATATAACTCACGAATAGTGTGAAAAGCAGCAGCCTCCCAGGATAGCAAGGCATGAAACACATTTGCCTGTAAGCAAACAGAAAGCAGTGGTGGATTTTTCTAATTGATGGGTGCCGTCTACCTTCTAAACTGCTTATTTTGACACAAAGTCACTACACAGACACAAATCTTATTTTTTACTCCAGTTTCCCAGTGAAATTTCTTTCTGTTTCTTGTCTTTTCTCAACTAGGGGGAAAGCATGTGTTTATCCATCCTTATCTCACTTCTTTATGTGTTTTTTGCCTGAAAAGCACTTGCTGGAAAATTTGCGGTGAAGTGTCACCCCCAAGCATTTCGGAAGCTGGCTATCTGGGACCTGCAGCAACCAGCGGGATCACAGAAATCCAGGCTGATGAGTTTCCCTGGCATGGCTTTCACATCATGCACGAACACATGCTTAAAATACGCAGTGTGGGCCATGTCAAGGCACCCCCCTTGCCCTCTCCCTCACTAAAGCTGCCCCTGGCTCATCGGGTCATTTTTAGTTTTTAGCAAGAAAACTGCTGGGGTTTACTGACATGTGCTGGGAGTTTCCCTGGTGTTTTCCATTGGAGAAACCTACATCCTGTTATTGGGGTGCTTTTCCTCTTCCCTTCGCAAAGTGAAAGAGGTCCAGGAATGCGATGTTTATCTGTTCCAAACTCTTTCTGGCTCATGTCTGTCTGCAAGCAGCAAGTGCCTAAATAAAAAGGGAAAGCTATCTAGCAGGATGCTGATTTTAAAACCAACACAGAGCAAATGGCACTAAGAAATGTATATGCACATGTAAGTATACGCATGTGTATGAATGTATTAAACACTGTGTGATTGATCCTAAAAAGCCCATCCTTCAGGCCTAAAACATTTACATTCACAACTGAGAACTTCTTGCATATGCCTGCCCTTACCTATTTCTATAAGACACGCATGTGTGTACCTGTTGACTTCACTGCGTTACACACATCTACGCGGACCTGACCTTTTGTCTTGTTAAAATGCTGGTGAGGCTTCCCTGGTGTGAGACAGCCGCTAGAGGGGACTGCGGCTCTGTGCTGGAGAAACTGGATTTAGGGGCTTTTGAGCATGGGCTTTCTGTTGCTAATATGTATTTGTTTAACGTTCGGGTGCCAGGTCTGGCCTGTGTCTGTGATAAGTCCAGCACGGGCAGGAGGCAAGTTGTGCCTGGAGCTTTCCCTTTCACCCACTTGGACGATGGAGGGTGAGGGACGGCGTTTCTGGCAGCGGCTCTGCAGGTGGGAGGCTGGATGGGGAGGGAGGCTGCTGCCCTGGCGCTAACATTGGGCTGCCCTGCGGGAGCCAAGGGTGGCCCCGAGACCCCCGCTGCCCCCCCGGACATTTTATTCTAGAGATTGACAAGTGCTCGAGTGATGTGTTTGGTATGAGACTGCTGGATTCACGGGGAAAACTGGTAAGAAAATGAAACCTGGTCACCTGAATCCGTACACATCCCTGACTCCCATTTCCATACACCAAGACAGAAGCATTTGCACTCTTGGCCACACAAGAAACCCATTCAGTGATACTTCTTTAAATGATAAATATATTACTGTTTAGGTTTTTATGGAAAGGAGAAAGTTTAAAATACATGTGCATTATCTAGATATATTTGTGATATAGCAATGCTTCATACAGTTATTATATTCAGGAAGAGTCAGTGGATATCATAAGCCTGGACAATAGAGTTGAGACACCTGGTTCATGTCCACTGTTGTTTCTGTGTCCTATAAGTTTACAAGAATACACTCATGTTGAGGAAATTCCTTTGCTTCCCTTGGGGCAAAGAGAAGGCCTCTGAGCTCAGAGATACGGTCACAACAATACTAATACTTTTTCCATTTCTTTTCAGGGTAAATACTACCATCTTCTCTTGACGCATGCCCGATTATGGCTGAGTACTGTGCCAAGTCTCTGGCACATGGTCCAAAAATGTCAGCGGCCTTTTCACCTTCCTGATTCCTCCTGGCTTGCTTTACTGCACTTCCATGCTGTATCATTCCCTTAAAGCTACCCAAAGCTCTCAAACGCCTTGAAAACTTTTGGCGGTAGTCCAGTTTGAAGGTCAGTGGAGTCAATTAGGAAGGTTTCACTAACTTAATTTGGACAAAGTTTCCATCCTGCTCTAAATCTTTGTTGTAATCTTTGTCTTAGTGTTTCAAGTATTTGTCAGATGGAGAAGCATGCTGATTAGCTTGGAATAAGCTTCCAGCTGCGTGAACCATCACATCTACTGCACTAGAGTGCTTTTAATTTGTACAACTGCCTGAGCATGTGTCAGTCGACTCTCAAAGTCTCAGCTGAACAGCAATACCAAGAGAGAGGCTCCTAAATCAACCTGAAGACTGAGCTCCGGATGACTTTGGTCTCCATGTGGTGGAGAGAGAGGCTCCTAAATCAACCTGAAGACTTCTTCATCTGAGCTCCGGATGACTTTGGTCTCCATGTGGTGGATGAGGTGTCTGACCTTTCAAAAGCTTTCAAAGGATCTGGCATAACTATAGGACCGTACGGCATACAGTGGTACCAGGTTGGCAGTTCCCAGCCAGGACCTGGCTGAGCTGGTATGTAGGGGCCTCTCAGATGGAGAAAGGGACCCATAAACAGGGGTACTAATTCTCTCTGGTTTGTGCATCTCTACTTTGAGATATATTCAGAGAACCAAAGGCACTGGAGAAATCTGCAAGGTTATTTAGTAACTTCTCAGAAATCAGATGATATAAGAAAATCAGCTGGAAATCCCTTTTCTTAAAAAAAAAAAACAAAACAGGCAGGCAATTGCAGGTCAAAAGTGCAGACTCATTACAGACAACAGCAAGTCCAGGAAGGGGAAAGTGAGGACAGCCTAGAAACAGCTCTTTTAAAAGCAACAGGAGAGGGAATCCCCTGAGATCCAATTCATAAGGAAGTGTCAGGAAGAAGGAAGCAAGCACTGTTGTTTAACAGCAGTGAGAAATAGGGCTTTTGTGGCTCTCCGTGGCCACCCAGGGTCTCAGTGAGGTGACTTGATGTTTTAAACACTGACAGTGATTGAGGTGAATCACTCAGGTGGGAGAAGAGCGAAAACTCCATGGTCATGCAGAGCACGTCTTCGCCTCTTGAATCCAGATGGAAATCTGCTACTCCTTGCGTGTTCAAGGGGTCCCAGATACCATCATTTTCTCTTTCCTGACAGTGCCTCAGAGGCATCATCAGGTGTGGTGGTGGCTTTAAGCTTACACCAACCACACTACAAAACAGCTTCTGAGTAACCAGGATATGGTAAAAGTCTCGGCCCCCAGCTTTGAACAGGTGATTAAGTGCTTTATAGCCTGCGCTATGCACACCAGACCCCATCCTACTCATATCCACACTAAGCAACATACATAATTTCCCTTTTTTCACTTATTTATCTTTGTGAGTTTTTATTGGGGTGTTTTCTCTGCTGCTTGGTTACAGGTTTGTGTTGGACTGTGAATAATTGCTTCAGTTGGTTGCTTGTTTGTTTGGCCTAACTGATCTCATTGATTTAAAATAAAACCTAAAAAAAAAATCCAAATGAATATAAGAAAGAACAAAAGTGACTACAGAGCAGGTTGTTTTTAATGTCCTCATTTTCACTTGCTATTTGACTTTGTTCTGCCGCCAAGGGCCAGCCTTCAGCATATGTATCTGCGCACACACACGTACGCACACACAGATACAATGAACTCTTTCATAGCCAGGCTTTACCAGTAAATTGAGAGTAATGTTGAGTGCCTGCTGCTCTCCTGTTTGTACAATTAGCTTGGATTTGATCGCACATGCTTTTGAAGGCTGCCTGTAAGATGCTTCATGACCTCGGATGCCACACAGCATCCCTCACCTGTCCGATGGTTAAGTACCAAGCTGCTAGAGCATCTCTGTGTGAAGTGGATTTCAGGCTCTTCGGAAAAGATGCTTTTTATTCAGAAGTTCCATATAAGTATGCTCCAGTAAATGTTCCCTTTAGTTTAGACAAGGGTATGAAAGGCTTCACTTAACAGTATTACTGAGGTCATGTAGTAGTGAAAAATGTAGGAGGCCAAGGATTTGTTTACAGCA
>NW_009258564.1:0-264 GCF_000687185.1 Egretta garzetta
CATCAGCATCCCCGGGGGTGCTGGTGGTGCTGGCGATGCCCGTGGCGCTGGCGGGGCGGCTGGGTGCTTCTCAGAAGCGACTCCACTTCTGGGAGGAGCACGGGGATCATGGCCAAAACATGTGGGCTGTTACAGTGAGCTGCAGCCGTCCCGGCTCTTCACCAGTGGCACATCCTCCTCCTCCTCCTCCTCCTCAGCCTTGGAGGCTCGGGTGGTTTGTACAGGACCGCACCCCTTTGGCAGCCCACACAGCCCAGGCTGCGG
>NW_009258565.1:0-801 GCF_000687185.1 Egretta garzetta
CGGTGAGAGCCCCGGGATGTGTTGCCCATGGCCGGGGGGATGTTTCGGGGCAGGGCACAGTGCTGTGTCCCATTCTGGAGGGTGCTGAGCGCCAGACAGCAGAAATAAACCCGGCTGCTGCTTCTTGCATCCACCTGGCTGCAGCTGAAGGGGGGAAATGGGGAGCCCGGTTTTGGGGGATGCTCGGGAAGGCAGACGGGCGCAGTATAGATGGCAGGGGCACAGCACGTGGTGCCCAGCTCACAGCTTTATTCTAGCAGAGTCCCATCACCCAGGGGCCACGGTGCCCAGCTGTGGGGGGCTCAGGGTGCCCCCCCCCTGCCAGGCAGGAGCCGCACGCACACGCAGGCACCCCCTGCCCCAGAGCTGGGGGAGATGATTGAGTTCTTGCAGCCGAGGGGGGAGCGTTGCCCCACGCAGGCAGAGGACAGCACCGTGTCCCCCGCGCACCCAATTATTGCGTGAGGTTGGCGGGGGCTTGGGGCAGCTCCGACACGGGGCGGGGGGAGCGGGAACCCAGCACCCAGGAGGAAACGCAGCACGGTTCACTTTGCACCCATAGGGGCCGCATCCTGCACCGGGGAGGTGGGATCACCTCTGGGTTGGCCAAGGTGGTGGTGAAGGTCTTTGTGCCTCCTCTTCCTCTTTGCTGGGCGCTGTGAGGCCAGTGTCCTTCCCGGGGTGCCACTGCCATGCCCGGCTACTGGGGACGTGCCTGAACAGGGCCACTGGAGGCTACTGGCACATGGGTTGGGCCATCCCTGGTGGCCACCGCAGCCTGGCTGAAGAGGGGGTGCTTGG
>NW_009258565.1:1841-2988 GCF_000687185.1 Egretta garzetta
GGCCGGGGGGCCAGGGGCCGCCCCCATGGGGCTGCGCTGGCACGGCATGCCTGGACCTGGCCGGGGTGTGGGGGGGTGATGGTGGGTGAGAGCCCGAGCAGGAACCGGCACTGCCAGGGATGGGGACCCCCCCGCCAGCCACTCACTGTGCCCAGGGCATCGGGCACGTAGGTGTCGTAGCCACCTTCCTCCATGCACGAGGAGGTCTTCGCTTCCTCAGGGACCAGGCAGAGGAAGCTGGAAGAGAGGGGAGAGGGATGGGGAAAGGGATGCAGCCCCCCCCATGCTGGAGCAGCCCCTGCAAATCCCTACCTGCTGACCACCTCGCTCACTTGCCCCTTCCCCAATGGGGCCGATCCCGGCGGAGGCTTTTTCGCCGTCCCGAAGCCAGCATCCGGGAATCCGTCGGTGAAATAGGGATCCTCCTCCAGGTCCCTGTAGGGCCGGCGTAGGGGCATCAGCCTGGTGGGTGCCAGGGGGCTGTCCCCCCTCGCCCTGCCCCAACTCACAGCCCATCCTCATCGGGGTCCGGCTCGGGGGGTCCGCGCTCATCGGGCACGGGGGGGCCGCGCTGCAGGTAGCCCCTCGCCTCCAGGTTCCTCAGCGCCAGGCTGTGTGCCACGTGCTCGTGGGGCTTCTTCAGGAGCTCCTCGAAGAGCCGCAGGCTGGCCAGGCTGATCTGCGGCACGGCGAGTGGGGTGAGACCACCGGCACTGCCCCCCGGCATCGCCCATGCGTCCCGTCCCCCCCCCACCCCCCAGGATGGGGCCCCCCCCCGCGTTGCAGCGGTCAATGAGCTGGGTGCGCAGAGGGTGGGGGGTGTCCCCTGGGGTCTCGGGGTGCCGGTCCGGCCCCAGCAAGAAGAAGACGAGGCGGTGGAGCAGGGGGGGTGCACGGATCTGCCGCACCGTGCCCGTCAGCATGGCCGTGGCGCTGAGGACGGTGAGCTCAGACCTGCCGGGGAGAGGGTGGGATGCTGCGAGGGGTAGGGATGCACCACAGCATCTCACAGCAGGGAAAAAGGAGGTGCAGGCAAGGGAAACCCCGCGGTCCTGGCCCCAGGGGGGTCCTTGATAGAGGAACTCTCCCCTGGCTGCTGCCTCGTGCCTCAGACACTCACATCTGCAGGAGCTGCGGCTGCAGGAGG
>NW_009258566.1:0-355 GCF_000687185.1 Egretta garzetta
CAGGAAGTCCCCACGCACACGCAGGTGAGCAGGCCAACACGGGACCTTTTATTGGAAAGTGACTCCTGCTCCTCTCCAGGCCACAGCGCACACGGAAGGGGCCAGGATGCAGGCCCGGGGGTGAGCGCTTGCCCCGTTACCTGTAGATGTCACACTCGGAAAGACAGATCTCCTCATCGACAGCGTCCCACAAGTGCGGCTTCAGGGCATTGAAGTCCTCCCGAACGGCAGAGAAGAGGCTGCAGTTGACAGCGTTCACCACCTAGAGAGCCCGAGCGGGGCCGTGAGAGCAGCGGAGCAGCCGCTGCCTGCCCACCGCCTCCCTCCCACGTCGCTCGTCCTCCCCACCCCTCCT
>NW_009258566.1:2402-2653 GCF_000687185.1 Egretta garzetta
GGACTGGGACGAGGCAGGGAGCACAGCAAAGGATCTGCAGTCCCCAGGAGCGACCTTCCCCACACCGCCTGGTCTTAGCCCTGGGCAGGGGAAGCCGGGCTGCCACAGCCCATGAACTCACACGTACGCAGGTACCTCTGCGGGCAGACACCGGCGTTTGCCGAGGAGGTGCAGAGGGGGCCGGCTGAGCTGAACTGCTCTTCCAGGGCCATCGGAGCCCTCCCAGCAAGCTCCCCCTCGCTGCTTGCTCA
>NW_009258566.1:4437-4809 GCF_000687185.1 Egretta garzetta
GGTGCTCCCCCGGGGTTGCAAGAGGAAGAGCCGTAAACAGGCGGGGAACGCGGTGCCAGGGCTCTCGGGAAGCAGTGTCCCCCTCCAGGGCCCCTCCGGGGAAGATCCGTCCCCACCCCTGTCCCAACGGGGCTGGAGAAGGAACAACGAACGACTCCCGGCCTGTCGGTTTTGGGATACTCTCACCATGACGCTGCCCAAGGCGAGCGACCAAAGCAGATCGAAGCCACACGAAAGTAAACGCCGCCTCCACGGGGCAGCCTCAGCGTTCGGCACAACCCCGAGCCGTCCATCAGAACAGCCCCGAACTAAAGGTGCTGGCACCCCCCCTCCCCATCCCCAACTTGGCATCATCAAATATTGGCTGTCGTT
>NW_009258567.1:0-207 GCF_000687185.1 Egretta garzetta
GACAGCGGCCATGGGGGGATGCTCCAGAGGGTCCCAGTGCTCCTTGCCATCCCCTCACCCGTCTCCTTCGTGCTGTCGGCGCCCGAGCGGTTCTTGGTGCTGGTGATGTCCTTGTGGGACACGAGGAACAGGGCCACCTCGTCCTTCTCGTTCTTGATGGGCACCACGTCCAGCAGGCACCAGAAGGGGACACCTGCAGGGGACAAC
>NW_009258567.1:4066-4574 GCF_000687185.1 Egretta garzetta
ATCTCTCCGCAGAGGAGAGGAAACAAAAAACCCGAAGGTAACGCTCCCAGCCCCGCCGCTCTCAGGTTTTGGGGTGCACGTGAAGGGTTTGGGCGACAGCAGGGCCAGCAGAGCGGTGCCCGACGCCTCGGCTCCTCCCCGCCCTGGGCTCACCCTGCCCGAACGAGGCGATGCTCCTCTTCAGCGCGTCGAGGCCGCACGTGAACCGCGCCACCCTGCCCAGGTCCTCGTCGTACTTGCGTTCGCTGACGAAGTGCTTCACGAGAGAAGGCAAAACGCGCCCGTTAATTCAGGCCGGGCAAGGAGGGGAACCCCTCCCGCGTCGGCCCGGGAGTGCAGCACCCGAGCTGGGTGCTGCTTGGGAGGAAAGCACAAGGCAGTGGGGGTGAGAAGGCACCGGCGTGGCCACGGCGGCTTCGGAAATAGAAACCCCGATTTTTTCAGCCCGTGCACCATCAGCCTCCCCCGGGCTCCCGCAGCGGCCAGGCCCGTGGTTGGGTCGGGCCCG
>NW_009258567.1:4704-8118 GCF_000687185.1 Egretta garzetta
GATCCAACTTCGCCCTGACCTCTGGCGGCAGGAGCCGGCGCGCCGGGGAGCGGAAGCGTTTTGCGGAATGTGAAAGTCGCTGGGGCGCAGCAGGCAGGCGCTCCCGATTTCGGGGGAGAGGCAGGGGTCAGCGTGCACCAGCAGGAGGGTTTCACAACCGCTCTGAGCTCAAAGCCCCGGCCCTGCCGCGTCCCCTGCTCGCTGCCAGCTCGCGATGGCCGCAAGCGGGGCTGCACGCACCGGGGTTAACGCCTGGATGGGCGGCCGCTGGTGGGAGTCAGTACTTTATAAACCAAGTATTTTAAATTAAGGTGTCCAGCGCCCCACTGTGTGGCTGCGGACAGCGGCGTGCAGAGCACTGGCGCTGAGTTCGAGAACTCTGGAGGCAAGGAAAGGCTCCTGCACGCCACGAAATTGTGTTCAGAAGGGTCGGAAACCCAGAAAAGCGCAAAAAAAGCAGCGCACCAGCGCTGAGAATTGTCAGTGCCAGGAGCTGAAGTCGAAGGCTGAGGCCGCGAGAGGTGGCTGGGAGCAAACCTCCTGATAAAACAAACGCTGCAAGCACAGAACCCGTTGAATCCAGCAGATACAAGCGTGATGAGGGGGATAAGGACCAAGGAAAGAATTCCAAGAGAATAAGGCAACCTCAGAAGGCGGCCAGCCCAGCGACCAGGAAACCCGGTACAAAATGAAGAGACCACCGACCAGAATTAAGGGATGGGACTGGGGCACGGGGTGCTGGGTGGTGTGGGTGTAACTGGGGTGCACGGTCTGGGGTGGGGGTCCCTGCTCGGAGGCAGCCGGCTCCAGCTGCTCCCCGTGTCGGATAAATAAACTGCTTGTTTACGCAGGAGACCGGCAACTTGTCTTCTGGGAGCAGGAACCTATGGCCGGGCATCCCCGTAACTCCCGCAGCGCCACGTTCGGGTGAGATGCGGATGAGGCTGGATGAGAGAGAAGCAGAGCGAAAAGCTCACCTTTATGTCGGCCCTGAGCTCGACCAGCTGCTCCTCCGACATCCGCACCGCCACGTCCGTCATCTTCTTCAGGGCCTCTGCCTTCTTCTGGCGGCCGACCAGAATTTCCACTGCGAAAGAGGCCACAGCTTAGGCAGCGTCGGGGCCGAACCTGCCTACCCCGAGTGAAACCACCCCAGCCCCGGCACACAGCACCTTGCTGGTAAGCGAGGGGTTCCCCCTGCGTCCCCCCTGGGCAGCTCCATGCCCAGCAGCCCCGGGCGCTGCCTCCTGCAGTGATTTACAGCTCCAGACGCAGCCCGAGCTGGGAGCCGACACGACCAGGGGCACGACACACAGCTTTGGCAGAAGCTTCGCCGCTCTCCCCGGGCTGGCAGCGGGGATCGGTGCTGCTGGTGTGGGTGGCCCCGCAGATCCTTCCCACCCGCACCGGGTGAGCTGAGAAAGCCCTCCTCTGCTCCCCGGGAACGCTGGGATTTTCAGGAATGGCCTCACACTGAAGAGTGCGGTTTACGTCCCATCCTCTCATGAGGGCGCAGAGCAAGGGCTGCCAACCGCACGGCAGCACACGTAGCCCAGGCGCCGTTAACCCAAGCTATGGGGCAGGTTCTGGTTGGGTAGGGAGCCGCGTATTTGGGAACAACGTGAACGGGAGGCAAGTGACAGAAATCTGCTTCTGGGGGGGCCGTCGCTTCCGAGCGCAGCAACACCCACGGCTCCTCAGGTTGGTAAAGTCAGCGCCTTACTTGCTTCTGCTTTCACTTTGTCCATCTCAGCCAGCAACGCCACCTCGCGATCCATGAGGCTGGGGGGGGAATACAGAAAAAGGAAGAGATTTAGAGTCAAACAAAGAGGACGAGGGAAATCCTACGGCAAGAACTGCGGCGGGAGGTTTTCCAGGCACGCCGGCCAGCGGGGAGATGCCGGCAGATGGCGGCAGGAGTCCGCCGCGCCGCGCACCGAGCCCTGGCTTTTGTTCTGGACGCCGAGGAGTTGTGTGCAGGCTTCGCCAGCGTTCAAACTTGCTCGGGTCAGCGCGGAGCACGGCGTGACGTTGCTGACAACCCGCCGGGTACGTGGTCACCTTGCTCTGCTCAAGTCGGAGCCGGCTGGGCAAGGGGAGAGGGAGCGGGAGCTGAGCGTTCAGGCAGCCGCCCCCTCCAGGGCAGCCTCCCAGGTGCCACCCAGCGAAGCAACGCTTCGCTCTTACACCCTCATTCGCTTATTTAAGCCTACCGAC
The DNA here is from genome assembly GCF_000687185.1 of Egretta garzetta. Taxonomy (NCBI): domain Eukaryota; kingdom Metazoa; phylum Chordata; class Aves; order Pelecaniformes; family Ardeidae; genus Egretta; species Egretta garzetta. The sequence goes on from NW_009258567.1 coordinate 6,922, forward strand.
ACGGCCCGCCAGCCCAGGAACCTGGGTTCTGGGGCTCTGTGCCCCATCTCGGAAGGTGCACACCCTGCTGATCCCCGCAGGGCTGCGGGACCCAGGCGAGAGCGTGCACACCCTTCTGTGCAGACGAGGACACAACCTCCTGCCAGACATCACCACGCAGGGTCACCCACAGCCGCACAGGTCCACGATCCGGGAGTCTCTTACGGTCCGAGCGGTTTTTGGCTGCGGAGGGAATACCTGAGCGGGCTGCAGCGAAGCATCTCCACTCGCCAGGAGGCTCCGGCGTGCCTCGAGTGTGTCTGTTGCCATGAGACCGCAATTCCCCCGGGCACCACGGCAGCAGCCTTTACGCAAGCAGAAGCGCACAGCTACCACCCGGCCAAATTTAGCAAATTCAGGCTATTGAGCACCCGCCGGTGGGGCTGAGCACCCAAGGAGCTCCCTGTAGCCATGGCTCACAGGCTCCGGCAATGTGCACGCCAAATAACTCAGGTTACAGTGGAAGCAGGAGAAATACCAGTCCTCCCATTCTGGACAGGGGCAGGTACTGGTCGCAGCTCAGTTCTTTGCCATAAGGAATCCAGACCCTTGCAGACACCCTCGCTGCGAACGCTTCGCTCCGGCTGCGCCCCCACGGCGCTCAGCCTGCACCACCGCAGCTCACCCTCGCCCGGCTGCTGGACGCGTTCGACAGCCAGCCCGTGAACAGGGTTCATTTCGGTTTCTGCTTTCTAAATATAAAAGCAGAGTCTTCCTCTCTATCACACTCACAGCGCAGACGCTAAATGGAACTCAGAGAGATGAGCAGCACGCCGGGCCAGCCCTTCAACGCCAGCCACACGCTTTTTTAGCGAGCAAGATTTGCTTGAAAATGGGAAGAATATTTATTTTAGCGACCATCCGAAAGGGAAACCACAGAGCATCTGAAATGCAAACTCAAACCGCGGCTCCTGCTCCTCTGCATGCCGGGGAGGGCTGAGGCAAGATCAATTTAAACAATTCCCTCTGAACAGCAGCTTTGACATTTGGCTTCTTCTGTTGATTTATCGCTCTGTCCATCTGCCTTTTCAGGGCAGGAATTGTTTCTGCTCGTAGCACAGCAGGGGCCTGGTCCAGGTCAGGCACTCTCAGCCCAACTGCGCAAATACAACAACGCGTGTCAGAAGCTACGCTAATAAGACTTCACCTCGTTTCCAG
>NW_009258567.1:8158-13270 GCF_000687185.1 Egretta garzetta
CGCCGCAGCACCGGCGGGCAGGGTGACGCCGGGTACCCCAGCCGCCTTCTGCCCAGCGCCACCTCAGCGGCAGCAATCCCCCCGGGAGCTCAGAGAGACAGGGGTGCGAATGCGGCCTGAATGATTAATTCTGGCTGTGCTACACCTTACCCCCAGGCCTCCTCCCTGAGCACACAGGCACCCGCCCAGCTCCCACGTCCTAATGGGCCGTTCGTGGCTTTCTCCGCCAGGCTGCAGGCACACACGCCCGCACCTTGGCACAGACCGCAGCCTGCGTCTCTTTGTAATTGAATTTACTCAGCAGAGCTCAGCTGGAGTCCTTTACCCAATTTTACAGTTGGGCTGGCTGAGGAACAGAGGTCAAGTGGCTTTGCCCGAGGTTCGCGTGACGAGCGACTCGGCTCAGACCCCGCCGCTCCTCCACCCTGCACGGCTTCTCGTCAAGCAAACACACTTCCTTCTCCTGGATCCATTTGGAAACGCGCCTGCCTTCCTTGACCGCTCTATCCGGGGACACGATCCCATGCAGGCCGGAGAGCGCAGCGGCCCCTGCCAGGAGGGCTTTAGGAAAGGGCATTTAGGAAGCACACAAGGAAGAAGAAGGGGAAGCAGATGAACCGGGAACTGCCGCAGAGGAAATAACGCTGAGCGCTCGGTCGCGACCCAACCGTAAGAGATGCTCTCAAGCTGCGAGCCAGCTCGGTCGAGCGGTGCCTGCAAGATGTTGTTGTCCGTCGGTGGAAGACACCGGCTGTCGGCACAAGCGCGCTCAGGGTGTCGGGGTCAGCATTCCTCAGGGCCAAAACGTGAGGATCTCAAAGACTGGAAGCACACCCGGCAGCTCTGCCACAAGGAGCAAGGGCAATCTCGGCAGCGAGGAACCTCAAACCCAAGCCCACCTCAGCACGCGGCGCTGGGGTTGAACTGACCCACGCCACGCACGAAGGCTCGGGGCTTTTTTTTTTTTTTTTCCTGATGTGCTACTTTCCCTGTCAGCAGATAGGAAAATGCTCAGGAAATTAAGGACCTCGAGGATTCCTTCCCTAGTTCAGGTTACCTGATCATCTCCGGCCCAGGGGAGCAAATCCTCTCAAATTAGGAAGCCAAAGCAGCTACTGCTACATCTGCTACTCCACCAGGATGCATTTCAGAGACGGAGACAGGCACGGCCCCGGCATTAGGGCCTCCTTCCTCACCCTCACCTACCACAGGTCTAATACTAGCACGTTCTCTAGCGAGAGAAGATGAAGGTCAGGAGCTCTGGGAAGCCTCTCTGGCTGAAAGGACATCCGACGGGCAGCCCTGACAGGCAGAAGTTAAACCAGTCCAAGCTTTGCTACTTAAATACCCCGTTTCAGCTGAACAAACCTGCTTTTAAGCCAGGTTTTCATTCAGTAGAAATTCTGGAGAGGCAATGCAGCAGGAGGATTTAACTACCGGATCCTGTCTTGTGCCGTAGGATTTAAAGACACACTAATTATGCTCGGGGTCATGGAGGGAGTGGGAAAAACAAAACAAAACCAAAAAAACCCAACCAAAAAAAAAAAAAGTGAAGGTACAATTTACACCTGAGCTCACCAGCAACTGCGTCACTTTTGGGAAAAGGAAAGTGAATCTCTTTCTGCGATGCCAACCGGCTGCAGAGTCACCGCTTATCGATTGCACAGACGTGGCATCCTGCTGGGCAGCTCTTTCGCTTGGCATTTGTCAAAGGAGGTTCCCGGTGTGGCCCCGTTCCAGGCAGGCGCTCGCCTCCCCGCTCACGGAACCGCACGTCCTGCTTCCCCCGCCGCCGGCTCGGCTTATCGGAGCAATGCTGCCGGACTGGACTTGAGTCTTTAACCTTTCCGAACATGACGCAAGTGTTTTATAGATGATAACGCAAGTCAAAGGGCGAGGAATTGCTTATACGGAACCAGGCACGTTAGCCAAAAGAATGACATTTTCCATACCGGGGAGAGGTCCTTTACAGGTGATGGAACTGCAGAGAGGCAGACAAAAAAACTCAATAACAACCCCCCACCGTCCACAGTGATAATACTGAATCAGCAGACGAAGCCACTAACAAAGCAAGTAGTCACATTCATAAAACCAGACTTGAGTTAGGGCTACAAATCCCTCGGCTACTGACAAGGTAAGTCCTCCTACGCTGCAGCTTTCCCAAAAGACGGGAGGTGCTGGGAGCTCCACGCCCGGCTTTGGCCTGGAGACCACAACTCCTAGCAGGAAAAGACAGGTTGGGGCCCACGCACGCCTTTAGCCCTACCCCTCCGGCTCAGTCTAACCTCCTCAGACCACTGTAAAAGTCCTCTATCAACATTTTGGTCGGTATTTTTAGCACACGCTGAATTTCAACACGGGACAGCGTTCCCCTGGCTTCAGGAGAGCACTTCCTGACGGCAGAGTTCAACGCAAGAATGAGCCCAAGAAAAAGCCCACGCCGAAGGAGGCAACTTGCTGCGAGGCTTCCCAACACAGCGCTCTCCGTCGCCGCCACGACAGACTCTCGCCCGTCGGGCCACGCGCAGCTTTCAGACACAGAGAGCTCGCGCCGCAGATCTGCACGTCCGCCCTGTATCTCCTTTAATCCTTCAAGGCCATAGCGGTGGTTTGGTCACTCGTCAAACGCTACTCACTTCAGGCAAGGAGAACTCTCCGGGCGGTTTTTTGTGAATGTGTCTTTACCAAAAGCAATCGTTATTTGTATAACCAAGAACAATTTCTCAGAAATAGATTCCAGCGGCCCAGACAGCGAGCGTACCTGATGCTAGGCCTTTTGCAATAGCATCTTAGAGCACATATCTAAACCAACCATGATGTTCATTAAAAAAAAAAAACAAACCAACCCGATTACACTCGTATGGAACATCGTGCACAGTATTAAAAGCTTGGTGTAAAACGGGGGAAGCAGTGCTGCACAGGACAGCCTTTGATGTGCACTTACACCTTCAGAAGGAGCCCTCTCTTCCGTGTTATATTCAATCATAATTTGAAGATTTCAAACCTGAACGTTTGTTTTTAAGAGACGCGGACCACCGCAGCCCGAGCTCCCAGCAGTTCTCCTTCCACACAGCCAGTACTGGCACCTGACAGTATGTTATATCTGCGCTTAAAATGGCTTTACGGGGGTCAGGACACGGAGCCGCAGCTCACCAAAGCCCCTGACGGACACACCAAGGCCTCGAAGAGTCTATCAACACCCCACCGCAGGCGTGGGACGGCAGCTGGAGCGCAGGCCTTGCAAAGCTGCCCACAAAGGCGGCTTCTAAAAACTGCAGAGTACGGGACTTTAGACTCCCGTTTATTCTTTACGACGTGCCTGACCTCCCCGAGGCTGCAGAACAGCGCCCGGGCCGCAGGGCAAACACAAGCCAAGTCATCGGCCTGACTGGAAAGCTGAAGTCTTACTCCAAATGCATCGCTCTTAAAGCCTTAAGACACCTGGACCTGTCCCTGCGTTTAACTTACCTACTCTGCAGTTCAGCAAAGGCCTGCTTCATCTTCTTAATGGAAGCATCCATTTCCTCCTTCACCACAACCCGGTACCGAGCCAGCGAAACGGTGCAGCGCTGGAGATCCTTCACTGATTTTTCAATATTAGAACCTACCGAGAGACAGAGTGAACTCAAACAGCCATGTCAATCACACTGCTGATAAATCTCACGATGGCTTTTCCCCTCTTATTTTAAAACTGTACACTGCTTGGTTTTACATTTTTCTTTCCCTTCGCTGTTACAAAGGCACTGGGCTCAGCAGGGACAGCTGGAGAGATTTTCTTACTGGGGAAAAGTTATCCCAAGGCTCGTAGTTTCCTTCTACAGGCAGGGATGTCCCTCCACATTTTCAAATACACGAGATAAATCAAATGCATCTCCAAGCTGCTTTTGTGCTGGGGCCTGGAGGCAAGTGAAACGCGGTCTGCCCCAAAGACCAACACACCCTATCGCCAAGCGATACAAGTGACTGTTTGCCCGGGGAAGGGAATTATCTTGGAAACGAAAATTAAGGCTATTTCCTCAAATCAGGAGCTGAAGGGATCAGTCACGGCTGCCAAGGTTAGTCCTGTGCATCGACACCTTGCCCACGCTCGCTGGAGCTTGCTGGAGGGGGGTTGCACCCTGCCAAGCTCCGCTAACGACCGCTCGTTACAGCTTTCCCACGCAACCACCACCACCTCATCTCCCTAAGTACAATAACCGCGATCGCAGCCGGGGTCTCCGAGGTCCCTCCTGTCCCCACTTGTTATCGTACGAACTCAGCTGTGGAGAAAGGAGGCGGAAGAGGAGGGGGGAAAAAACCCAAACAAATCCGGTAGGAGGCGGCTGTCACTTCTTGTAACGGGGCTGGTCCGAACTTGTGGCCTTTCGACAAATTCTCACAAAAGATGAGAAACGACCTAAAGGCTCTGATGGAGCGCGCAGAAGAATGGGCTAAACGTATGCAGCGAGACTGGCGGCTTCCTCCCCTGCCTCTCTCACACGTACGGGTTTGCTGCTCCAGGCACTACATCTAAACTGCTGTCAGGATCCCTGCTGCGCGCGGGGAAGAGGACGAGCAGAGTGCAAGTTACTGGCCGGATAATAAGCAGCACGTTAGCTCGCATTAAAATCAAAGTCCAGAGTGCCTCACCACCGCGTCTGCCAGCGATACCGCAGAAGGGGCGGTGAAAATTTGGCCGGCAGCAGCCTGCTCTGACATGGGAGAGCGCGCAGACCCTCTGGGCCTTACCCAGCTTCTTGTTTGCAGGTGACACTGGAACATCTTCCAGCCGCGTTACGGACAGGGAGGCAGGAGTCGAGTGGCTCGCTGTTGATCTGGACAGAGACCTGCTAGCGCTCCTCTGCTCAGGCCGCTGTCTGAGAGACGAAGGGCTCTGGGAAGGATGCAGGATGAGCGATTTTGTGTCAAAGTCTGCTATTCCATTCTCTAGTTCAGGCACTGCTGTAGAAAAGCACACTCGTTTGAAGGGGAACGCAAAGAGCGCAGCAGAACACTGAACGCCTCTTTACCACAGCAAGCAAAACCAAAAACAAAAATCAGAAATCAAGGTGAGCTGCTCTTTCCTGAAGAGCCAAACAAATCAGTATTCAGAGCTGTGCCAAAACAAAGAGG
>NW_009258567.1:13317-21929 GCF_000687185.1 Egretta garzetta
CAGCACTTGCACTTTTTAAACACCGGGCGCCCGTCCCCTGCGCTGCGTTACAGGGACTAACCTGTTCTATCAGGCATGTCTGGTGCAGCAGGCTCGCAATCCTCCAGCTCTCTGGCATCAATTGAAAGCGCATCCAAACCTTCGCTGAGCGAGTCCACGGACTCCGTGTCATGGGCGCAGCCGTTGACATGGAAACCGTTAATTCCACCTTTCTCCGAGTTTGCCGACTGCTCCTCTTCAGTGGACACCAATTTACTGGGGTCTGGGAGGCCAGGGCTCGATTCAGCTTGCGGTTTCGGTTTGGTCTTCTTCTTCTTGTTCTAAGGATTAGGTATCCACACACCACAAAGGGGGAGAGAAAAAAAAAAACCACATTAAGCTTAATTCCTAAAGGGAAAATTAAGCTTCTGCTTACTGGCTGAAAGTAGCTGAATTAAACGCTTCTTCAGCCAGCCTGGCTGCTGATCCTATTAACAGTAGGAGGGATTTGGTCAACAATGAGGACAGATATAGAGGCATTAATACGTTATCCTCCCCGCTGGCGTGCCAGCAAGAGGGAGGCACTGGTTATCAGATGAAGGCTGCGTAACTGCGGGGCAACAAGCAGAGGTTTGTGGCCATAACCCACGGCACCAGCTGGGTGGCTTTTGGGGGTGCTCGCTGCCGGGGTGCTCTGCAAGACCTTGCTCTGCTAAAACTTCCCACAGTTCCCAACATCGGGCTATTCAGTCACATTCCCCCCTCCCCTCCCCTTTTCATGCTGGTGCTTTTCAGGTATTCAGAGTAGCCCTTTTGAATAATTATGATTTTATCCTTGTCCTGGTGGATTTAGACATTATAATATCAAGTACTGAAACTTGCAAATCTTTACTTAACCCTTTCACAGAGGTCTGAGCGAAGAACCAGGCCAAACACTACGTGACAAAGAAATATATTTCCACAGAGCTCAGCATTAAATGCAACTGCTCGGCTCCAAAGGTTACCGATGAAAAATGGAACGGCACGACTATCTGAACAGTGAATTACAGAGCTCTGTCGAAATAAATGGACCCGATAAAGATTTACTTCAGTGTGGGGCTGCGTGTGCGGAGGAGGGGTCCTGTAGAGGGTCAGCAGAACGAAGGCGACCGTAAGGGCCAGGAAGTCCAGACCCCTTTTTTCAGGTGCTACCTTTGGCACAATGTGTCCGACAACTAAATTAAATGCAAACGTGGCGAGAAGATGATGGTTACAACTTGCACTGAAGTAAATCATGGCCCTGAACAGCGAGGGGCCTGGTAACCCAGGGATCATCTCCATGTGGCAGTTCTGCTAACAGCAATAGACACGTTTGCTCCTTGGTTTCTTTTCCCACAAGGAATGCCTGCTGTTCTCTGTGGTCTGAACCCTCAAATTAAGAAGATAAATGCCTTAGCGAAGCGTATTTCAGAAGTGTTACCTTTTTTTTGCCTGTTACAGTCCATTCTTTCAGTACTTCACTGGCATTACCTGAAACAAAATGCAGTAATGAGCAGCGGACAAGGCACCCGCTCCGGTTCTTTCCCAGTCACGTGGAAGCGCCTCCATGCCTGGAGCCGGCTCTAATGCTTCCTAATGCTAAGTTTCAATTCTCTTGGTTGATGTAAATAGAAGAATTGGGTTTGGTTTTGCTTTGGGAACACACTGCTGAACGGGACTACTCCCTTACGCTACAGCACCAGCTCTTTTCAGGGGAAAAAAATAAAATAAAATAAAAAAAAAAAAAATCTTCTCTTTGGCACTGTGGTACTAAAGGTTTAGGTGCTGGGAACCCTGCTGGAACATGTTGTGAACTCAAAGGTTGCGTGCAGGTCAGATATCCGCCGGCCTTCCCTCCCCACAGACGCCGGCTGTCGGGCAGCCCACGGTCTGAGGAATAGCTGTCATACCTTCCGCGGGCCAGAGGCAAAGCGCGGTTGTCAGCGATGGCCAGCACGGCAGTAAGAGCTGCGAAGTGACAGGCACTGTCACCGGCAACAGCCTGGTTTTCCCAAGGTCAGAAAATCCATCTAACGCAGCACACCAGCCGGGCCCAAGAGAAGATTTGCGAGCCAGGTTTCAAAGTACAAACAGCAGCTATCGAAGCTGGGGACATCCCCATTTTGTACACACGCACAAGTTTCTGTGAGTGAGCATCAACCCGCCTTTACCTAAGGAGCTATCAAATGCTTGTCTCTGCCTTGACCCCTTGTTGAGCAAACACCAACTAAAAATTGGGAAGGGAATCATCCGTGAGTTATCTTTGTGGGCAGAGTCTGCCCGGATGCACGGAGAAGCTACGTGAGCTGCCTGGTGAGCTTCCTGCACGCAGCCCTCGTGGCACAGAGGCTACTGCTGCTTCCGACAGAGGCCCACACACACGGCACGCGCGAGTGACGAAGCCGCACACCCCGCCCGGCACCCAGTAGCCCTTACCTTCCATGAAGGCTTGCACCGTTTTGTCCACGCAGTTGTCAAAATGCTGCAGGACGAGGACAATCTCGTTGTTGCTCCTGTTGGGGACTATTGCACGCACCGCGCTGATCTGGAGGGGAGGAAACGGGGTGAGACGTAAATGGTTTGCTTCATCCCACACGGAGCCTACAGCAACCCTCCCGCCAGCAGCCTGGAAAACCATAACCGATGGCTTCCTTATAAAACTTTAATGCGCCAGGACAATTTAGCCTGAATAAAATTTTGCTTTTGACAGAGCTGCGGTTCGCTCCCAGACAGAAAGATATTTCATCTCGGAGAGGAGATGAAGACACGGCACTCGGGAGCTCTTCCGCGGCACGTGGTGAGTTGAAGTCTCAGAAGACGCATTTACCTTCTCCTTCATGTTTTCAAAGGTTCCTCCCTGGGCCATCACAGTATTGGACTGCACATCAAAAATAAACCCAGACGGATCTGCAAAGAGAAAGGAGGGGGAAGCTCTCTTCAGAACAACAGGCACCGGGAGACATTTAGAAAGACACGAAGCAAGAGGTCAGCTCCGAGCTGTTACTTTGCTAAGGAGAAAATTGAAATCCTACAAACGTATGGCGTTCGCTGGCAAGTTCCGTACCATGGTTAGCAGAGGATTTTTACCTGCGTGGGAGTAAAACGTGTGCTATTCCAGCCTCGTGTAAGGACCAGATTAGCCCAGGTAAGCCCAGCTGCATCGGGGTTGCCACGGAACTCAAGCAGCTGATTCACTCCTCAGCTCTGGGTCAGTTTAAACCAACCATGCATGGATCAAAACCCCAAGCCAAAAAAAAAAAACCCAAAAAAACCCACCCCACAAGCCTCAAGAGGGCTGGTGTGAAGGAGACAACTGCAGAAGTGGACCAGACCAGACCAGTACTGCTCCTCCATTTCCATATTAATCTTCTACTGAGCCCAGCAATGAAGAGTTAACAGAAGCGCTAGAGCCTTCCAGCAGTGTGGTTACCAATTTCCTCCACCTGGAGATACAAATGGCAAGCAGACTGATAAATGGGCTTGAACATCCAGCAGCTTGCGTTCCCTGCCAGCTATAATCTCCAAGGTAATGCTTAAATGTTCCAAAAGAGACCCATAATCGAGGCAGCCATCACCAACAGGTTTGCTCCCTGCCAGCGAGCAAAGGTCACATAAATCTGCAGGCCCTGCCGTTTCACCGGGAGACCCTTACGAGTGCATGGTATCACAAATTCGCGCTCAATTTTCCTGCCAAAGGTCTGAGCAGGCCGAATTTTAGGTTTGCTACAGAGAAAGGGGTGGGGGTGTTCACAGAGGTGCTTCGCTGCGCCCAGGACATACTTCAAGGCGGTCTTTTAGCCGCATTTGGTCTCGGGAAGAACACGTGTCCCCAGGCAGGGGCCGAGGCAGGACCCTGGAGGCTTTAAGCGCTCCTCTTCATCGCCAACCCCCGCCCAGGGAGCTCGCACGCACGGGGCCACGGGCGTTTGCCCTAGGAGGGCCTTCGCTTGCATGTGCTTCGACACCTCCAGCCCCGCAGAGTCGGGGATGTTCGAGGCCATCGGTTCTTCCGCAAAGCTTCTCAGGGGGGTTTCTACAGCCGCCGCCAGCCGGTGGCTTCGGGGGACGGGACGCTTTCGGCAGGCCAGGGCGCTCTGTGGGGATGCTCGCCCGGTCCCTGCCCTTTCTGCTTTAGCTCAGCTGATATTCCGAGCTGCTGATTCATGTTCTTTCCCTCACCTCCTCTAAATAACTCGTACGCGATTTTGAGACACACCATTGACTTCCGCGGTTCCCAGACATTGATGTAGCATTTAAACTGAGATGCCTCCAAATACGGTGACAGAATTGTGAACATGATGGAAAGGTCAGCCTCTTATTAAGGCTACAGATGAACGGTTAAATTCTTCCTCGCGCCGTCCTCACCCGTTTCAGCCCCATGAGCGAGATTTGCCCAAGTTTCCCAAGCTCACAGAAGTTCATGTTACCAACTTTCTAGTCCTTAATCTTGTAAATGGCTTTCAGACTCCCATCGCCGAATGAGAATTAGCAATCTTTTTTCAAAGTCTTCATTGCAGAGCAGCCACCAAGGACCCAGGTGCCAGGAAAGATGAAGTTCAGCTCCCCCATGCAGCACATTTTCAGCTACTCAATCCCATCCCTTTCCCACATCTCCATTCGTGCTCGGCCTTACAGGGGACTGGGCCTGTCGGCACCTTGCTCCGAGCCGCTCCTCCAGCTTCCAGTCGCTGCGCTACGGCCCAAAGCCCTCCTGGTGTTAAAGTGTTTATCATGCAAAAATTATGCAACGGAGACTACGCCGTATCCATTCGATATCGCCCTTGAGCGCTCTCAAGCATCATTAAAAGGGCTGCTGGCACTCGGGTCTCTTGTGACAGTGGGCATTTGCAAGAAGGGACAGAATTTAAAATGCTTGCGCCCGCACGGACAGAAGTCTGGCGGCCACCAGCGACTCCACGACTTTGGAATTAACATCCTAGTGGGAAAGGAAAGCTCCTTCCCAAAGCCGGGGCTCAGACTGTGCATGTCATGTCTGACATGACGGGCCCGTCAGACGCTCAGCCCGCTCTCCCTTGCATTCAAACACGCACCGTGCAGCGCTGCCCTGTTGATTCGATGTGATAAACCCCGGAGACGACGCCAACGGCCTTAACGGCTTCTCTGTTCATAACCGCGTCCTCCAGAAGAACGGGGTGGTAAGAAATCATTCATCCCAAACCATTCACTTCTGTGTTTCCGAGCTATTCACTGGACTAGCCCCGCAGGATCTCTTAAACAGAAACACTAACGAGGCCGGGAAGAACCCACCCTACCAAATACCAACCCACTCCTCCCGTAACTCCTCTCATTAGTCCTTTCAGTAGGGAACACGTGCAAGAATTAAAACTCCAGACCTAACAAAAGCCTGCTGGGCTTCCTGGGACACACGAAATAAAACAGCTTTGTACCCGACACCTCGAGGGCGTCACAACAGGGGCCACCATTTCCCCCTTGAGCCGAGCCCTGCCTGACTTTTGAGCTGCTGCAGGCAACCGTTTCATCAGGAGAGACAGAGAAGGAATAAAAGCACCGGCCCGCCAGCCATCCAGGCTTCGTCCCCACCAGTGTCCCGGAGCGCACTTCAGGGACGCGTACAGGGAGATCACACGTACGCATTTAGCGCCTCCGAACCCACCCAGCACCTCATCCCCCCCACGCCCGCGTGCCAGCTCATGGAAGGTTTGCACAGTAAAACAGCGTCTTTAAAAATAAAATAAATCATGCCTCAAACGCCAGGTTCACCCTTGTGCCCCAGCCAGGACACTCGCAGGCGGGCGGCTTGGGGGAACCGGACAGCGTGTACACTTAAAGCTCAGCGAAATCAGGATTCAGTTAAACCGTGAAACATTTATAGAGTCGGTGGCTTTTCAGGTCAATGGCAACCGCGCCGGCTCTCCCAGGGATCGGGCGGGAGACCTGGGCTAATGCGAAATAAAACGCTCTTAAAGAAACGGCACCGCGCTGCTCGCTCAGAGCGTCTCCAATTTGCTCTAATTACCAACATCGTCAGCAGCCCGGGCGCTGGGAGAACCGGGCGATGGCTGCGCCCAGGACTGCAGAGGTGATGGGGCAGGAATTAATGCGTCTTCCCAGGACGGAGCAAAGAAGCCAGGATATCGTTATTCTGCCAGTCTGCGCTTGCGGTCACATCGAAGTTCCCACAAATACGGGAGGGGGGGGGGAATAATGAGGATTTCCACCAAAGTGTGGGAGCTTTCGGGGCGCCCCAGGCACCAGGCGTGGCGCTGGAGGCAAACAGGCCGCCGCGGGCTGCGTTTCGCGTCTCACGCGACGCGTTTTTCCTTACAAATTATATCAATGCACCCGCTGGTGGGTTGGTTTTTTTTTTTCTTGTAAGAACAGTCCTGGCTAACAGGCAGCAGAGGTACCAACGCTAAGCTCTCTCCCCACAAATTAGAGAGAAGCGAGGGCTAAACTGGGCTTCGAATCGATATTCCTGGGTTTGCTGCTGCCGAGACAACATTTCATTGAATTTTCATCAGGAAAATACACAGAAACGCCAACTTTCTCCATGATCCGAGGGGGAAGAGCATCGCTACCACGCACCACCCCAAGCCCTCCCCTTCCCCAAAATACTCTGGGGGGATTTGAGGGGGGTCTGTTGGGTGATCAAGCCATCCTCATTCGGTTTCTGTCCCCGCTTGCCACCCGGGCGCATTCCCAGGTGAGCGAATTCCAAGCTTCCAGATGCATTGCCCCCCCCCAGCCGATCAGACGCTTCCATGATCATTCGATCCCAGCAACGCAGGCCACCTTCCCAACATACGGCCATACTCATTTAAGGTCTTGGAAGAGTGGGGGGGGGAAGAAATTAAATATGGAATAAAAATGAACTTGCAAATCAACTAAAAGATGCCCAAAGTTACGCTGCTAAAACCAGGTACTACCTCTGCCCGACCCAAAAAGCGGGTATTTTTTGCCACGAAGGCAAAGGGACTCGTACGGACGCTGCCACTTCCCCTCGGGCGGACGAGCGGGGAAGTGAGGCAATCGGCTTTCAGTGGAGCGAAGCCCAACGGAGCCGTTAAGGTAATTCAGACTGCTGGACACCGTCTTCCCCCTCCCGTCTAATTTCCATTTACACATAAAAAAAAATAATAATTAAATTAAATTAAACCTGCGCGCTTCCAAGAGCGCCACGCTCGGCGGCGACGCAGCTGAAGCTCCCGTGAATTCCTGACATCACCCGCGGCCCCGTAGCGCACCCGAGCTCAGGCGCGAGCCAGGATCCGATTTATCGGGTTGCAGAACGCACGCCCGGCCTTCGCCTTTCTGCATTCCCAACACAACTCACAGCACGCGCTGCCCTGCAGCGTAACTCCGCAATCTCCCGGTTTGCCGATTCGGCCAGAAGTTATCCGGATGCAGACCGAGCAAAGAGCTTGCAACCACCCCAATAGCAAAACCCGGGTTTCCGCGGAGCCGTATCCCCTCTGTTAATCAAAGCATGAGCTTAAAATGAATTTTCTCCCCCGTTTGGGGTTTTTGTCAAGGCTTCACACCGCTCCAGCCGGACCCAGTGACCGCTGCCAGAGACCTTTTGCCTTTACCAAATTCACGCAGGAGAGTTTTCCATCAATTCAAATGGCTCCTTCCCGTATCCAGATGAGCAGGAACCCGAGTGCTCTTTTATTCAGGAACCTGGCATGCCTAAAACCGTGGCTGATGTCCAATGGAAGTGAGATTTATGTGATTGCTTTGTATCTTGGGGTCACCAGTCATTCCTGAGCCTGGTGGCTGCTTTCACTCCAATCAATTAATTGCGTCGGAAGGGGGGATGAGAGGGAGTGCGTGCACATGCTTCGTGTTGGGGGAAAAAAAAACAGAAGCACCAAGAATCCATGATCACTTCAGACAGTAGCAAACCAACAAACCTGCTAGGCTCTGGGGAAGGATTTATTCAGAGATCTGGCATCACCGAGGCTGCCTTTCCTTGGAAATTCTAAATTACCCCTTACAGAATACACTGAAGCTGAAACAAGCCACCCAGCAGAACCCAGACACACGTGGACACGCACACTGGGATCCTGAATGGGGACAACTGCGTGACTGGTTCAGAGGCCAAGCGGTTTTCTCCTCAGCACAGACCTTTGGAGTAAGGAGTTATTTACAGGCACTAATGTTCAGGAGTAGCACGTGATTCTGTGCCCACACTTTGCATATACATTTTTGCAACACTTAAAAATACCCTTCCGAGTAGCTCAGATGTTTGCTCTGTTCTGCAGCCCTTGGAAGTACAAACAGGTGGGCTTCTGATTCGGTTTCAGAACTGCTGTGTTATCAAAAATAGCTCCATCTCGCTCCCTCCCTCTCGATGTGTCACACCAGCCCTTTGTTACGCTGCACAAGGGGCTTTGTTTTGCCTCCAGGAAGAAAGAGGAACTGGAAAGACGTTCCTTACCTGGCCAAGGTACACTCCTTTACCGAGGACTGGAAAATATTTGCAGACTACATTAACATTCTAGAGCAGCAGCAAAGTAGTAATTGAAAATTCAATCACAGTCCAAACAGGACAGGGCACAGCCAGAAGAGTCTGCAGCTTTAACTCTCACCTTCCCTTACGTCCACATTGCCACCGCAGCGCGGACCGGAGA
>NW_009258567.1:21982-31337 GCF_000687185.1 Egretta garzetta
TCTGCGTTCCTGCTCGGTGTCAAATATTTATGTCCCAGATCCCCTTACTCTTCTGTAGGAACCCAATACGTGCCAGCGCTTCCCAGCAGCTCCTCTCTCCGACACACTCTGCCCAACAACGCCGAGAGCGGCAATCGCGCCGGCTTTCTCGTTCGGCTGGGGCTTTGCCAACCCCCCGAATTCCCTATGAGTAACAGCTTCCCGTGTTTTCCCCTGGTTGTCTCCCACAGATTTCTCTCGCCCTTCCCCTACCTAAACCCTTCTGCTGTTTCAAGGTGTGTTTCTGTCTCCACAGGCACTCAGCGACGATTGCTGAGCTCCGTTTCCAGCATCAGAGAGAAGCCAATTTCTTAATGACTTGTACCGAGGCTTCCAAGAGCAGTTTAAAAAAAAATCACTCAAAAATTATCCTATACAATAATTCCCATAACTGTTACTAATTGCTTCAAATCATGGATGGATCTAGCTGTCAAAGGACGGCTGGGCTCCTCAGGTAGACACCGTTTCTATGCCAAAGCTGCTAGGGGAAAAAAAAAAAAAAAAAAAAAAAAAAAATCTACAGAGAACAAAAGCTCTTCTCTTGAGGTAGAAGACATGAATTGTCAAACCCATTCGCCCTAAATTATTAATTAGTAGTCAGTTCAAATAAAAAGAGAACCGTAACCCTCAACCCCCCTTCTCCCCCCTCCACACACACACACTTTGGAATTAATGTTTCACATGCGACAAATAAGATCCCTCGCTGAAATAAGCTGCTTGACGCCAGGACGGCTTTGCCACTTAAGATGCGATGGCAGAAAAAAAGGGGAACCAGCCTGCACTTGAAGACAAAGCAAGGGAAAAAGCTCCCGGAAACTCACTCGCTGCTCTGCTGTACCTATCCCTAAGGAAGATTTAAACAGGCCTAGCTCGAATCGCATCCCCGAGAGGCGAGGGGCCTGAGCTGAGCTATCCCACCTCGATTCAATGGCTTCTTTCTTAACTGGATTCCCGGCAAGCGGTTGCCACAGATGGCACAAGCAGCTCCAAGGCAGAGCCTGCCCCGAAACCCCAGCGTCCACGGGGCGCTCCGAGAGGGCAGTCAAGGGCTGCCTCGGGAGCAGGATGAAGGTTTGGTAGAGTTAATTCCACCCGAGACCCAGATGCCACTCGAGGTCATCGTGGCCATGCCCAGGAGGGGAAGTCGTGAACCACCTGGGGACCCCAGGAAAAGAAAAAAGTTTGGCTCCGTAACTAAACGATTTTTTTTTTCCCCCCTGTTGCCTGGCTGTGGCAGTGGTGCAGAATTAACATTACACAGGAACTCGTGAGATCAGAACTGTCCAGCTGGACAATTGAAATGCGACTAAAAATGTCATAAAACCCAACAGGTTATAGGATGTCAGCAGGAGAGCGACAATGAGCTGTCAGGTGACAGCAGCAGCCAGGAGAGGAGTACAACGAGAGCAATTAACCCCTTTCCTAATTGATAACTTTGGAATCGATAGCGCTGCTTATTGGCATTTGATCGCATCGTGTCCACATGCATCTTACCTTTCGTATTTTGCTTTTTAGACATCTCAGCGCGTTTGCTCTAACGTCCAGCTACACAGGAGGGGGGGGGGGGGAAAAAATTAAAAAAAAAAAAAAAAAAAAAAAAAAAAAGAAGAGACTCCTCTGCCTTGAGCAACGTCGCTGGCAGCCGCGGTTCGCACAGCGCCTTGTACCAACGCGGGAAACGGCAGATATCTGGTTTGGGACGACAAAATCCCAGCTGCGAGGGCAAAGGGGGTCTGGAGTTGTCAGAAATCTGCTGACAGGCCAGCGGAGCACCACAGCTCCTGCCTCTGAAAAGCAACTTCTTGTCACGAAGCCTGACGGCAGCAGTCGGTGTCGATCTTTTCAGGTTCTGAAAAAGAAAAAAGGAAAAAAAAAATAAAAAAAAACCAAAACAAAAAACAAAAGGAAAGAAATAAGAAAATTGCTGCCATACTAGCCAAGGCGCACCTCGAGCTTCCCAGCTTCTCAGAGCCATCTCCCTCCTGCTTTTTAAAATTTGTGTTGTGTTTAACGGTGTGGTGAAACAACGAACCATAAAAAAACAAAAAACAAAAAAACATTAAAAATATAAAGCAACAAGATCCCTACAGACGCGGTACGGTTTCAACAGGCTTAATCCAAAGCTACCGTAGGACACCGTCACTTAATCGCGCAAGCAGTAGGAGTGGGGAGGTTTAGAATCCATTATAAAAAAACTAAAATGTACACAAATATCAGCATTTACAGACATGAGAGCCACCAGACAAAGCGGACCGGGAGCGCGTCTCCTACGCGCGGTGACAGCCCTCGTGACAGCGCCAACTCTTAGATCTCCCGTGTGTGAACGCAACCAGCATCCCAGGGAAGGCAAAATTCCCTTTGCTGCCAGCACCCAAAAGCGTATAAATTTTTCAAGGCTTTCTCTGCTTTTTTTCAACAGAGCACGAACCAGAAGCCGCCCCCCACCGCGAGGGTGCCGGGGCAGCTCCACGCGGCGTTACATACGCGTATTGTCCCTGTGCTCCCGGCGCTCCTGGTTTCAGGAGCCGGCGCGAGCAGGGGCGGCAGGCACCACATCAAGTAGGATGACAGGTTAAACAAAGAACAACAGGATACACAAGGTAAGGGAACAATAGAGACCTCTCCGCCTCGGCAAACCTGCCTCACCCCAGGGAAGGATCTGGCCCCCGTTACAAAACCTCAAAGCCACGTTCACAGCGGAGCGGGGAAAACCCACCGAAATCGCCCTCTCAATAAGTACAACGCAGGTTAACGAGGACACAAAATATTTCAGCAAACATCAGGAAACCTCAATGCATTTCAGCAAAAGCCACGGGCGCGTGAAAACGAAGTGACGGCACTGAGAAACACGCATCTGATTTGCCCCCGAAATAATAATTAGAAGTTCGACTCCCGTCCGCCCCAACCCGGTTTATTTCTTAGGGATGTGGTTTAGAGGTCTGAGGAACACAGCAAACGCTCCTGCGACACACGGACCCGCGACACTGCCCCGGGGTTCATCGCCAGGGTCATAATGAGCCTATTTTGATTTAAAAGTAGACGTTTCCCATCATTAGGATTTTCCTTTATTAGAGACACAGGAGTTCAAAACTCATTTCTAACGCACAGCCCTAGCAGTCTAAATCCGAGGCAGAGTCAAGGCTCGCTGCCTGCGCAAAAAAAGACCGTGGAAAAGAATTTTTTACCTGCAAACAGAGTCCCAGCACGAGAGGTGGCTACGAACTCCTGCCTCGCCGCCTCCAGCCCTCCAAATTAAAACGCCTTCATTCGTTTGGACGCCTCGAGGCACTAAATATCACCTCGTAAAAACCGTGGCATTTGAAACTCTGCTCAAAAATAGAGAAGCCGGAGAATTTAGCGAAGGATTAAGCTGCCGTATCGGGATGCGAGCGGCCCCCGAGCTGGACGCCTGGAGACTGCCGGCAGGTCGAGCTCTGAGCTCTGCCGGCCGTGCTGGCGTGGCCGATGTGCTCTGGTTTGCACGATTACACCAAGTTTCACTTCCCCGCCTGACTGCTTTGTGTCCTCAACCAGGAAACGCTCCGCAAGCAGTGCAGCCATCCAGCTGCCGGGAACCTCCGGGGCCTCCTGCGATTTTAAGATAACGTTGGGTCACAGAGGAGGAAAATGCTCACGCACTGACCTATGATACCAGAGCTAAATACCTTCGGAATATGTTGCTCAGAGTTTAAAAAACAAAACAAAAAAAAACAAACAAAAAAAGAACTCACAACTGTGCTTTCGCGTCGTCTTTATAATTTCATTTTTTAAATAAAGACAAGGAAGGAGCGCGGAAGCGCACAGGTACTGACAACAACGTCGCGCTTGAGAGTACTTTACGTGCATTGTCTCAAAGTTAATTCGCGAAGCACAGGAACACTTAAAAAAGTGCCTCTATGTACACATCCCCAAAAAGCAAATAACTGCGGGAACGCTTCATCCCGGCAGAGGCTTGACACAAGCTGTAAAAAACAGAAGGTGCCAGTAAAGTTACCAGGAAATCTCAAAAAAGGCCTTAAAGCGATGCACCTTATCACCCGAGAAATATGGTTTTGCCCACTTCAAAGGAGGAAAAATAAACAGTAATTAAGTCTTGAGGGGAAGCAGACAATGCGCAGCAGGTTCTGAATTACTCTTTGGCAAGCTAAATGCTAAGCACAAAAGTAATAAAATAATGGACTTGGAAACACCCCCCCACCCCGACACAGCTGATGAGTATAGAATGGCAAATCTTTACTCCTCGATGGTGCAATTAATATTCCCCCCGGGGTAAGAAGCCAGAGCCAGACAGGCAAAAGCAGCTCCGGCTCGTGTCAGAGCCTGGCCCGCCTTTCCTCTGTGCCTCTCGCGGCAGATCGGCCGGCAGCTTCGACACGGCTGTGAGCTGGGAACCTCCAACAGGCCGGCTGCAACGCACGCGGGCGTCTGTGAAACCCAGGTGGACATTTCAAGACTGGTGAAATAGCAAAGGTTAAGGCAAGTTCAAATAAACTCGTTATAGGCGGCGAGCTCCTTCCGATAAGGGCAATATGAGGCTTACGCAGCGCGCCAAGCGCGTCTGTAGAGACAGTAAAGCTTCGATACAAGAACGTCAAGAAATCTACCTGCAGGATTAAAATAAAATATTGGAGTTATAACAGAACTGACGGGGGAGCGATACAACCTGCAGAAACCCGGCTCCCTCCTGTCACAGAGCAACCAAACGCCTCCCAGAGCTGCCGGCGTTCAGCTGACGACATAAAACTTTTCCAAATCACACTGGCAACGCACGTTACCGTTAAACGCACAAGCATCGGCGCATCGCATCTCATTCAGCAAGGAGGAAAACGCTTGACATTTTACAGACAGCGAGTCGAAAAAAAAACGACGCTAAACCCCCCACCCGCGGCCCTCGCTTGCCGTGCTGTTCTTGCTCCGTCTAGGTGGGCGATTTCGGCAAACTTTCGGAACTCGATAGCTCCCTATTTGAAGGAAAAGATGATAAACAGTGAGAAATTTGTCTGGATATTTTTATTTTTTTTTTATTAGTCTACGGAAGATGCTTTTGCTGAGAAATCTGGAGTTCTGAAGGATATAAATCTGCTTCTTGGGGGCGTTGTTACCACGGCTGGTTTGGGATCTCGGGCAGGCGGCGCGGTGGGCCGTCCCCAGCGGCTGCCTCACGCCCGGCTGGAGCATAATTCACACCATCCAGTAGCATCTGGCTAATTGGCTTTTGAGTTAAGTAGTCCCTTACCAAGCTATTTTAATCTCATTGATCAAGCACGGAAGAGTCGTCTCTGTGAGTACACACAACAGCATTTCAGGAGAATAAATTGTCCTGTTTGTAATTTATAATCATTCTCAAATAAAAATCCATTTTCCAAGACTCCAGCACCTCAGAGGACCCGGGTGTTTACCGACAGCACTGGACTCCCCCCCACACACACGGTAACACAATCACGCAAGAAGGGAATTAACTCGATTTTATAGCGTGTTCTGGAAAAAAAAAAAAAAAAAAAAAAAAGAGGGACAATTCAGACTAGAAATTCAGGAACTAACTCTACCTGTCACGGAACAAAACTCAGAGGGGCAGGTTTAATATTATCCCTGGGAACATGCCGACACACCGGCACTCCCACTGCCCTCGCCGGGCACTGCCAGCCCCGACTCACGGCAGGAGCACAGCCTGGTTTTTCCCAGATCTCCACTGAATCCCTGGGGAATTGATGCAGCTCTGAAACCCTGAGATTTGGGTAGCTTTCAGCAAATACCTGTTAAGTTACGGCAAGCCAAAATAAGCCCGTTCACCTCTCAGGTTCAACAGATGCCTGGGTCGTTTCTGTTCCAGGAATTAACTTTTTTTGCCCTGAAACAGACCACGAAACACAAGAGGCCAGCGTTTTAATCAAAGCCAGGCAGGTTTATTACCCCGCATCTGACAGGAAGGAAGCGCACCGTTCGGCAGCGAGCGCTGACCGTAACTTGGATATTTTATTTTTTTTCCCCCCCCGCCCCCCTCAAATCGAGACAATCGCCTTTCAGAAGCTCCTTCCCCCAAACAATGGCTGGGTCAGAGCGGCGGGGAAGGAGGAGCGTGGCCTCCTCGCCTCTCCCAGCCCAGGTCTGGAAAGGTCTAACCCCAGCGCCCGCAGCCAAATCCCTGCCGGCACAAAGCCGCTTCTTTTTCTATCCTGGACAAGTCCTTTCACGGTACTGGATGAAGGATCATAGATTTGTACAATACAAAGAACCATTTTAGGGTTTTAAAAAAAAAAAAAAAAGTAGTTTCTTAATATCACTCTTGGGGCTTGGGGTTTTCAGTATTTCCTCAGGAGCGACTGAACATTTAACCTCAGAGATAATTAGCTGTCTATATTCCGCTTAAATCCACGCATTTATTGTTCTTCTGCCAAACGCATTATGCAGAGCACGACTGGGCATCAGCTATTCTCACACAGCCACCTCTTATTGTGCCTCGGTAAAACTCTGTGGTTCAGATGGCAAAACACTCCGGATCTATCCTGATGATGCCACAAAACCCCACCCGCAGAGCTCAGAGATCCTCAAACAACGTAAAAGAGCTGACCACCAGGTTTTGTGTTCTTCAGGAGAGGGCTGCAGGGCAGAATTTGGCGGGGGGGGGGGGGGAAAAAGACACACGCTGTTTTCCATACTCACTTTCCAGATTAAGCTGGGAATTGCTGGCGGGATTTCTGACGCTGCACGCAGCGATGCCAGCGGAGCAAATCGGCAGAAGCGAAACGCTCCGGAGCTGGACGCCGGACTTTGCTTTCCTGAGGCAAAGATCTCTTTGCACTTGGGCCTCCCGGTCCTCTCCCCACCCAGTCAAAGCTCCCTGTACCCCTCCCCAGCCCGCCCAGGGGCAGCTGCGATGGAAACTCGCACGTGTAGGCTTGTCCTGGGCAATTTTGTCTGCGCTGCTACTATTTTTAGATTCTATTTGCCAGCATTTGTGATCTGGAAGAGCCTCGCCGACTTGCCAAGGGTCGTTCGTACTTAAGAGGCCACACGCGTCTCTTCTAGATTAAATCTTACGTTTTATCAAAGCACCTAAAAATCAGTTTTTGAGAAGAAGGAAGGAAAAAATGACAGCAAATAGAGCAGATGCCGTCACCTCGCATTGCCCCACTTGAAGTGGTGAAAACATCCTTCACCTCCCCCAGCGTAAACGGAGCAGATGGGATTACTGGAGTCCTACCCGAAACCCGCCCCTCTCCCTCAGCTTTTTCTTTGATTATAGCTCATTGCCAGGTCTGATATCCCAAGGCAGAGCTTGAAAGTATCATTAAGCCCTATATTTTAATTGCCAGATGCATTGGTTTTTAAAAACGCAGTGCTTATACATCCTCTTCAGATTGCAAGTCACCTTTAGAGCCCCTTTGTCCTGAATCCAACAAAGAATCTTCTGCTGAGGGGCTGCACGGCTCAGAAAAGTCATTAAATATTTAAATGCCCCTTGAAGAGTGAGCTACAATTAAAAAAAATTAAAAAAAAAACAAAAAAAACTTATGCATTAGACAATTCCTGCCAGAGGAATTCATTCTGGCAAACCTGAAATGCTGGTAACTTCAGCAGACGTCGCTGTGGCCACGTACGTGTGATCTACAGCAGATCAGCTGCTGGAGCCGCACACAACTTTCGGGCAGATCATGTCGGAGAGTTAAGAGGGGCTGCAGGCGCTTTGCCGGCCCCGCGCACGCCGACTGCGTTATTAACGGAGCATTGCAATAAAGGAGACAAACGCCGAGGCCCCAAGCACCGAGCGCACAGAACAAGGCCACGTGACAGTGGGAGAGCGATATGGACCCGAGCGACACTTCATCAGGACCCCAGTGGGGACCCACGCTTCTTCCCCTCCGCCTTTCAGGAGGCAGCATCCGGACCGACGGCAGGCGCTGCTGGGGAGATCCTGCCTTGCCCTCTCAGCCCGAGCGCAGACGAGGCCGCGCTCCCACCGCCGCCCCGGGGCAGGTAACGAGGGAAGCCAGAAGCTCGGTGCCAGCTCCCACCACGAGGAGTTAAGGAGCTCTCGCACCAAACACAGATGCCCGTGGCCCTTTCTGCTCTACCAAACCCACTCTCCAGGTCCCCAAATCTCCTGGATTCACGCCTGTGCTCCAGCCGGAGAGCGTAACGGGGCACCCCCAGCTCGCGTGAGCAAGTCCTGCCCAGAAAGCACAAAGTCCCGGAGCCAAACAGTACGGCAAAGCGCTCCACACCCTCCACCTGTAACTTCGGAGGCAAAAGACCTCAAGAGAAGAAAGACGGGGCAGCCAGAGCTTTCCAATGGAAGCATCCGGCAGGAAACCAGCGCAAAGTAAGTCATTATAAAAAGCTCGGAATCATGGAAATGGCTACCAGGCTCTGGCGGGACACTGAGCAGATCCCACAGGTAGTCGGCGGGGAAATTTCTGTCGATTGTTCCAAGTTTACCTCCCATCAATTAGCAAAGGCTCCACACAGAAGCTTTTGTTTCTGTTTTGGCATCTCAAGCTCCTCTGATGACAGAGCTGCTTTGCAAGAGAATCGTTACACCCAGGGAAGACGATTACACCAGGGGAAGCACTAGGGCGCCCTCAGAAAGAAATCCCACATCCCTCATGGGATTTTCTCCCCTCTCCAAAACCAAACAAAATCCCATTCTTCGTCTTCCCTTCCTATGGAACCACGGTGTGGGGCTCGTCTCTTCCTCTGGGGAAGGCGTCACAACTTCTCTGCAACAGCTCCCTCTGCGGATACGTGAACGCTTCTTTTGCTCACTCAGGAAGCTGATCGCCAGGCACAAAACAAGAACAGCACCGATGAGCACGCAGGGGGGGAATAAGAGTGGGGACCAGGCCCTGGAAGCCACCTTCTAACTTAGTGCTGGCTTGCCTTCCCATGGAGAAAATCCTGAGTGAACAAGAGGGGGGAGTCAAGCTTTAGGTGCGCTAAAGCTGCGTCCACAGCCCTGTGGAGGTAGGGGGGGGGAAAAATAACATTTCCCTCTTTGCAACTCAGCCTGCTTTTCACCACCCTCATTAGTTAATTATTTGTGTTACGGTAACAACTAAAGGCCGCAGAACAAGATCTCCAAGCACACTGGGAGAGGATTCCTGCCCCTGGGATTTAGGAGCCGGGTGGGTACAGGAGGAGAGGCACGGCGGAGGCAGGGATGAAGGACAGCGGGTGGAAGCAATGGGCGAGCTGGGCTGTGTGCATCTACTGGCTGCGGCATAAATAATGCATTAGCGCTCCTGACCCTCCGCTCCCCGCCGTCATGCCAGTGCTAGCTGCACCCCCACCCCCGGCTCCCCCGGACACCCCCACCGCT
>NW_009258567.1:35007-35667 GCF_000687185.1 Egretta garzetta
GCCAGCATCCAGAGCAGCGCGTGGCTGTCCCGGCCCAGGTAGAGGTGGTGCAGCCCCCAGCGGCCCCCCAGCGCCCACAGCCCATAGGCCACCAGCAGCCGCTTGGCCATCCTCCCCCCGGCTGGGGGGGTGTCACCGCCCCGGTGGGCACCGGCACAGCCCCGGCATCTGGCACCCTGTGGGAGGGATGGTGCAGTCAGGGACCCCAAGTCACGCCGTGTCCCCCCCGTGCCAGACCCCTCCAGTGACCTGCATGCCCACTCAGGACTGGTCCATGCCAACACAGCTGCCATGTGCCCACCCAGGACTAGTGCATGCCCACCCAGGGCTAGTGCGTGCCCACCCAGCACCCTGCATTCCCACCCAGGACCCCCTGGGCCCACCCAGGGTCCTGCATGCCCACCCAGGGCCAGTGCATGCCCACCCATGTTGCCCTGAGCCCACCCAGCACCCTGTAAGCCCACCCATGGTCCTGTGAGCCCACCCGGGGCCGGTGCACCCCACAGCCCCCCACGCCGATGGGGCTCCAGCCCACCCTGACCCACCTCTCCCCATGGAGCTCCCGGCAGCACCGCTCCCCCTGCCAGACTTTGCCCCAGCACGACGGCGGCCAAAGGGCACAGCATCGGCATCGCCGCGCCGGTGCGGGAACTGGGGGGG
>NW_009258567.1:36733-37253 GCF_000687185.1 Egretta garzetta
GGGGGGGGGAGTGGGGCTCCCCCAGGCCCCCACGAGCGCCCGTTTGTGGGCGTAATTGGTGCCATTGATCAGCCCCCGGCCACCGGCGTTTAAGGCATCGATTTTTGGAGTCTTCCTGCGGATTGAAGCATCTGTCACCGCCCGGGCGCGGGGGCCACAGCCAGGGACACGCGGGGGCCATGGCTGGGGACAAACAGGGACCATGGTCAGGGATACGTGGGGGCCATGATTGGGGACACATGGGGACCGTGGCCAGGGCCGCATCCTGCCTGCCCCTCCCTGCAGGCAGCGGGGTCAGAGGCTCCCTGGTCACAAGCTGTGGGGTCAGAGGCTCCCTGGTCACGAGCTGTCCCCTCCGGTCCCTGCGCGTGGCCGTGCACAGCGCTGGGAACACACGCGTGTCCCCATGCACACGCGTGCCCTGTCGCACCCCTCCCAGAGGGACCCAAAGCACCCCCCACCCCAACACCCCCTCAGTGCAGCCCCAGCAGCCCAGCCCCACGCACAGGGACCCGGGGCA
>NW_009258567.1:37299-37923 GCF_000687185.1 Egretta garzetta
CCCCCCCTCGGCACCCCCAGCAGCCCTGTGCCCCCCCTCTGCACACCCGGCAGCGCCGTGCACCCCCTCTGCACACCCAGCAGCACTGTGCACCCCCTCTGCACACCCAGCAGCACCGTGCACCCCCTCTGCACACCCGGCAGCGCTGTGCACCCCTCTGCGCACCCGGTGGCGTCGTGCACGCGCTCCCACTCACGCGCACGCCGGGGCTTGGAAAAACCATCGGCCGTGGGGCTGGTTGAAGGCATCCGGCGCCTTCCCGCGTGTCACGCTGCCTTGTCAGTTTGCTGGTAATTAATGCAAACGCCGGGGCCGGAGTCCCTCCGGACTCGTACATCACTGCCAGCGCCGGCTGCGGCGCGGCCCCGGTACCCAAGTGCTGTTATTAGGGGAATTTTATATGTATTAGCTGTTGATGCACATTAATACATTAAAAATGTCAGCGGCGGAGGCCAGCTAATTGTCTGATTTAAATGTCTATTTGTCAGCGCCCGGCTCAGGTGGGCATGAGGCGAATCTGCAATGAGCCCCCGGCCCCGCCGGCGCGGGGGGCAGCACCGCAATGGGGGAGCCCCGGCCCCCAACCCCCCCACGGCGAGGCTGGAGGGGACCCACAGGGCAGGG
>NW_009258567.1:39512-39934 GCF_000687185.1 Egretta garzetta
TGGGGAGGGAAGGGGTCGGCGAAGCCACAGGGAGAGGAAGGGTGACGTCCCCCGGGCACTGGGGACCATGCACCAGCACTGGGTGCCATGCACCGGGCATCGGGGATCATGCACTGGCACTGGGTGCCATGCACTGGGTGCTGGGGACCATGCACCAGCATCGGGTGCCATACATCAGGCATCAGGGACCATGCACCAGGCATTGGGTGCCATGCACCAGCACCGGGTGCCATGTACTGGGCATCAGGGACCATGCACCAGAAGCGTGTGCTGGGTGCTGGGCGAGCACCGGGCAGCGCTGGGGCTCAGGGACTGAGCACTGGGGCCGTGCCAGTGCTGGATGTGACCCTGCGGGGCCCCCCGCCGCTGCGTGAGGCAGAGGGTCCTCGGGGGCCGCAGAGGCAGATGGTGAACGTGGAGTT
>NW_009258567.1:40801-41067 GCF_000687185.1 Egretta garzetta
GGCGTCCCCGGGGAGCGGCACGGGCGGCATCGATGGCGCCTGGACCCCGTCCCCGTCCTCGCCGGGGCGAGCGGGGGAGATGCTCCAACCACCGTAATTTGTTGCACAAACATTGCCGGGTTTTTCAGGATTGCATTGATCCTCCTGCATAAAGGGCCCATAAATCCATCCAATATCCCGGCTGATTGATCGCCGCCCTTTGGAGGGAGCTGGCCAGGCCTGCAAATTTAAAAACTATACGGATAAATTACACACGCGGTCGCTAC
>NW_009258568.1:0-602 GCF_000687185.1 Egretta garzetta
CCCCTGCCAGTGTTTCACCACCCTCATTATAATAAGTTTCTTTCTTATATGCAGTCTGAATCTACTCTCCTTTAGAACCATTACCCCTTGTCCTATCGCAACAGGCCCTACTAAAAAGTCTGGCCCCATTTTCTTGTAAGTCCCCTTTAGGTACTGAAAGGCCACAATCAGGTCTCCCCACAGCCTTCTCTTCTCCAGGCTGAACAAGCCTCAGCCTGTCCTCGTAGCAGAGGTGCTCCAGCCCTCGGATCATTTTTGTGGCCCTCCTCTGGACCCGCTCCAACAGTTCCATGTCCTTCTTGTGCTGAGGGCTCCAGAGCTGGACGCAGTGCTCCAGGTGGGGTCTCCAGGTAGCGGGGGAGAATCCCCTCCCTCACACTGCTGGCCCTGCTGCTTTTGGCACAGCCCAGGATACACTTGGCTTCCTGGGCTGTGAGTGTGTGTTGCTGGGTCATGTCCTTTGCATTCACCAGGGGCAATGAGTAGTTTAGGAAGAAGAGTGCCTGGTGCTTGGTGCAGGACAGAGTTGGGAAGAGGTAGAAACCTCCTAGCTCGCTGTATTGGATTTATGTGGCAAGGTTTTGGTAGCAGGGAGGCTGCAG
>NW_009258569.1:0-1265 GCF_000687185.1 Egretta garzetta
TGGGAGGGCACTGGGGGGATCCAGAGAGCCATACTGGGAGCACTGGGATTGTTCTGGGAGCAGTGCGGGTGCCAGAGAGTCATAGTGGGAGCACGGGGATCGTTCTGGGAGCACTGGGGGGAGCCAGGCAGCTATACATGGAGCGCTGGTTCGGCACTGGGAGCGCTGGGGAATACCAGGAAACCACACTGGGAGCACTGGGATTGCACTGGGAATGCACTGGGAAAACTGAGTTGGCAATGGGTGGAGCCAGAGAGCCATAGTGGGAGCACTGGGGTGGCACTGGGAGCACTGGGTGGAGCCATAGAGCCATACTGGGAGGACTGGAAGGGTACTGGCAAAACTGCAGTGGCACTGGGAACGCTGATGGGAAGCCGGGAGTATATACTGGGAGCACTGGTGGAGGTCATGTCATGATAGTGGGAGCACTGGGATGGAACTGGGAGCACTGGGATGGCACTGGTAGCAGTGAGGGAAGCCAGGGAACCATACTGGGAGCACTGGGGTGGCACTGGGAGCACTAGGGTCGCTGAGGGGAGACAGAGAGCCATACCGGGAGCAGTAGGATGGAACTGGGAGCACTGGGAGGGCGCTGGGAGCAGTGGGGGGAGTGAGAGTGCCATACTGGGAGTGCTGGGGTGGCACTGGGAGTGGGGGAAGCCAGGAAACCATACTGGGAGCACTGGGATGGAACTGGGAGCAGTGGGGTTGCCAGAGAGCGAAACTGGGGGAACTGGGATTGCACAGGGGGAACTGGGGAAAGCCAGGGAACCATACTGGGATGGAACTGGGAGCACTAGGAGGCTACTGAGAGCACTGGGCAGAGTCATGGAGGTCTACTGGGAGCTCTGGGCTGTACTGGGAGCACTGGAGGGAGCCTGGGAGGCATACTGGGAGCACTGGGAGGGCACTGGTAGCAGTTGTGTGAAGTAGAGATTGATCCTGGGAGCACTAGAGCTGTACTGGTTGCAGTGGGTCCGTACTGGTCCATAGTGGGAGCACTGGGTCCGTACTGGCCCGTACTGTTCTGTACTGGTCCATACTGGGAGCACCGAGTTGTTCTGGTCCGTACTGGTCCATATTGGAGCTTCTGGCCCGTCCCCTGCTCCCCGGTACAGACCAGTGCAGACCCAGTGCAACCAGTACGAACCAGTACAGCTCCAGTGCTCCCAGTATCACTCCCTGCTTCCCCCCAGTGCTCCCAGTGCCACCCCACTGCTTCCACTATGCTGCTCTCTTGCTCCCCCCACTTCTCCCAGTGCCCT
>NW_009258570.1:0-225 GCF_000687185.1 Egretta garzetta
GCTGCACCTCTTGCACGACTGCGCCTCTTGCACAACTGTGTGTGCTCACGAGCGTGTGGCTGTGCCTCTTGCACGGCTGTGCTTGCTCACAAGCGTGCGGCTGCGCCTCTTGCACAACTGCGCCTCTTGCACGACTGACTGCGGTTGTTCACACGCACGCGGCTGTGCCTCTTGCACAACTGCACCTCTTGCACGACTGCGCGTCTTGCACAACTGCGGTTGTTC
>NW_009258570.1:568-947 GCF_000687185.1 Egretta garzetta
TCGGCCGGGGCTGGCCCTCTTGCACAACTGCGCCTCTTGCACAACCGCGGTTGCTCACAAGCGTGTGGCTGTGCCTCTTGCACGACTGGTTGTTTGCACGTGCTGCGCCTCTTGCACACCTGCAGTTGCTCACGAGTGCACGGCTGCACCTCTTGTACAACTGCACCTCTTGCACAATCGCAGTTGCTCACGAGTGTGTGGCTGCACCTCTTGCACGACTGCGGGTGTTTGCTTGTGCACGGTTGTGCCTCTTGCACAACTGCGCCTCTTGCACAACCGCAGTTACTCACGAGCACGCAGCTGTTGCACGCTCACGTTGTTGGTGCATTGCGCCTGTCGCACGCCCGGGGGCAGCTCACAACTGCATTTCCCCCCCCTT
>NW_009258571.1:0-262 GCF_000687185.1 Egretta garzetta
CCCCTTTTTGGCCGCCCCTCCCCGCCATTTTGGGGGGCTCCCCCCATAATTTTGGGGCTCCTTCCCGCCATTTTGGGGCTCTTCCTCTCATTTTGAGGGGCTCCTTCCTGCCATTTTGGGGCTCCTTCCTGCCATTTTGGGGGGATCCCCCACCATTTTGGGGCTCTTCCTCCCATTTTAGGGCGCCCTGCCCTCATTTTGGGGCTCCTTCCTGCCATTTTGAAGGGATCCCCCACCATTTTGGGGCTCCCCCCCACCATTT
>NW_009258572.1:0-1233 GCF_000687185.1 Egretta garzetta
GACGCCTGCCTCCAAATCTCCGTTCCAGGGCGTCGTCCTGGGGTGTTACTTCGGCCCTGCTGCTCTCTATATCTGGGCCATCGGGATCCTCGCTGCCGGCCAGAGCTCCACGATGACGGGGACGTACTCCGGGCAGTTCGTCATGGAGGTAATTAGTGCCCCTAGCTGCCGGCGTCCCCGTTCTCTCTAGTCCCAAGCCTTTACAGCTCGTTAATGATGATTCCCATTCCTTGGACACGCAGCTCCTGCCGGAAGCTCCATAAAACTCCCTGATGTGCCTATAAACAATTCTGCTTTTAATCCTGTCCTGAGCCCCCCCCTCCTCCCGCTGCGCTGGAAGCCCCCCCGCTGTTCTCACCCAGCAGCCGCTCTGGTTTCTGTCCGCAGGGCTTCCTGAACCTCCGCTGGTCCCGTTTCGCCCGGGTGCTGCTGACCCGCTCTATCGCCATCACCCCCACCCTCTTCGTCGCCATTTTTCAGGACGTCGAACACCTGACCGGCATGAACGACTTCTTAAATGTTCTGATGAGCCTCCAGGTGAGCGGCAGCACCCGGTTTGGGGGTCGCCTCTCGGAGAAGACCATCCAAGCCCTGAATATTTCAGGTTCTGGTGCCCCAGGGCTTGTGGGAGCAGCAGGAGTTACTGATAATCTGCCGGGGGGAGGTGGAGAGGGTCAGCCAGAGTCTGAAATTGCTTCCTTCTTCCAGCCAGGGGAAGTCCCTTTGGCTCACGGAACAAGAGCTTTGGGGAAACGCTGTCAGATATGAGCAAGCCTTGGATGTGTGTCCCCGCTGAGATAATCAGAACCATTTCCACTCTTTATTCTTCTCTATTTGCTTCCTCATTCCAGCTTCCGTTTGCTTTGATCCCCATCCTGACATTCACCAGCCTGCCCAGCGTCATGAACGATTTCGCCAACGGATTGTAAGTATGACGCAGGTGACTCCGAGCTGGGCGGGAGTGTGGATCTGCTGGGGGGGAGAGGGGCTCTGCAGAGGGACCTGGCCAGGCTGGATCCATGGGCCCAGCCCAATTGGGTGAGGGTCAACAAGGCCAAGGGCCGGGTCCTGCCCTGGGGTCACCACAACCCCACGCAGCGCTCCAGGCATGGGGCAGAGGGGCTGGAAAGCTGCCCGGCGGAAAAGGCCCTGGGGGGGTTGGTCGAGAGGGGGCTGGATAGGAGGCAGCAGGGTGCCCAGGTGGCCAAGGGGGCCAGCGACATCCTGGCTTGT
>NW_009258572.1:1926-3969 GCF_000687185.1 Egretta garzetta
GGTTGGGCTGGGGGAGCTGAATGGGCTTTGCCAACCTCAACAATTCCATGATTCCACAAAGGGAATGGCCCCTGGGCAGGAGTCGCCATGCTGCTCACCCTGGGCACACATTTCACGTCTCTCCTCACCTCGCGACCTGCAGCACCTCCTCCAAACGCCCGAGCGCCCCCTACACCTCACCCTGCTTTGCTCTGATTCTGCTCCCAGGTTCTGGCGGATCAGTGGTGGCCTCCTGATCCTCCTGATCTGCAGCATTAACATGTACTTCGTGGTGACCTACGTCATATCCCTGAACCACATGGCTTTGTACATTGGGGCTGGGATTCTCAGCGTCATCTACCTGTCCTTTGTGGCGTATTTGGTAAGTCCAGCTCCAGCAGAGGCTGCTCGTAGGCAGGACAAGTCGATGGATTTATTTTCTCCCCATTAGGTCAATACCGTCACGTTTTGCAGGCGTTAAAGTCGGCCGCAGGGTCAGAACAGATGGGGAAGTTGAGGCTTTCGCGGCCGGATTTGCATGAGAATCAGTTCTGTGCCGCGCCTGCCAACCCACACAGCCTTGCCCCGGCTTTTCCGATCGTCTCTTTAGCAATTCGTGTGCTCGCTCTTCCCAAAAAGGCCTCGGTTTTATGTCATGGTGGGTGAAAGGATGGCAGAGGCTTTGGGATATCGTGCGGCTGCCCTGCACTTTGCCAGAGCTGTAAAATTGTAGGATGATTGGAGAATCACCGAGCGGTTTGGGTGGGAAGGGACCTTGAAGATCATCTGGTTCCAACCCCCTGCCGTGAGCAGGGACGTCCCCAACCAGACCAGGTTGCTCACAGCCCCGTCCAACCTGGCCTGGGATGTTCCCAGGGATGGGGTCTCCACCCCCTCTCTGGGCAACCCCTGCCAGGGTTTCACCACCCTCCCGCTAAAGAATTTCTTCCTTAGATCCAGCCTAAACCTCCCCTGGCTCAGTTTCAAACCATCCCCCCGTGTCCTGTCCCAGCCGGCCCTGCTCAAACGATTGTCCCCGTCTTCCCTGGGGGCCCCCTTGAAGCCCTGAGCGGCCGCACTCAGGTCCCCCCGCAGCCCCCTCTTCCCCAGGCTGAACACCCCCAACTCTCCCAGCCCGGCCCCGCAGCAGAGGGGCTCCAGCCCTCGCAGCATTTTTGTGGCCTCCTCTGGCCCCGGGAGCAGAGGGGCAGACTCCCCCCCCAGCCCCACCGGCCCCGCTGCTGGGGCTGCAGCCCAGGGTAGGGTTGGCTTCTGGGCTGCCAGCGCCCATGGCCGGCTCATGCCCAGCTTTTCATCCCCCCCATCCTTCTCGCCTGGGCTCCTCTCCACCCCTTCATTCCTGCATCCGTGTTTGGGGTTGCCCCAACCCCCATGTGGGACCTTGCCCTTGGCCTTGTTGAACCTCACAGGGTGTGCACGGGGCCCCCCTCTCCATCCTGTTGCGGTCCCTCCGGATGGATCCCTTCCCTCTGGAGGATCCACCGCCCCACTCGGCTTGGTGTCACCCACAATGGGCTGTGGGCACCCTCAATCCCACTGTCAGCGTCCCTGACAAAGGTCATCAATCACACTGGTCCCAGTGTGGACCCTGAGGGACCCCACTCCTCGCCAGTCTCCACCGGACACCGACCCATTGACCGCAGCTCTTCAAGTGCGACCACCTGGCCAATTCCAGGCCCACGGCGCTTCCTTACGTGAAGGAGCATGGAGTGATTCTTTATGGGGAGGGGTCTGGAGCCCCAGGGGAGCGGCTGGGGAAGCCTGGGGGGCTGACAGCCGGCTGGATAGGAGCCAGCAGGGTGCCCAGGTGGCCAAGAGGGCCAGCGGCATCCTGGCTTGTCTCAGGAGTGGGGTGGCCAGCAGGAGCAGGGCAGGGACCGTGCCCCTGTGCTGGGCACTGGGGGGGCCGCCCCTCGAGGGCTGGGGTCAGGGTTGGGCCCCTCCCTCCCCGAAGGACCTGGGGGGGGCTGGAGCGTGTCCAGAGAAGGGCAGCGGAGCTGGGGAGGGGTCTGGAGCCCCAGGCTGCTGGGGAGCGGCTGGGGG
>NW_009258572.1:5184-5609 GCF_000687185.1 Egretta garzetta
GGCCATGCCAAGTGGGAACCACCATCGGCCATGCCAAATGGGAACCACCATCGGCCATGCCAAGTGGGAGCCATCATCGGTCAAGCCGAACGGGAGTTGCCCTTGGCTGTGCCAAATTGGAGCCACCCTCGGCCATGCCGAACGGGAGCTGCCCTTGGCCATGCCAAATGGGAACCGCCATTGGTCATGCCAAACGGGAGTTGCCCTCGGCTGTGCCGAATTGGAGCCATCCTTGGCCGTGCCGAACGGGAGCTGCCCTTGGCCGTGCGCCATTGGTCATGCCAAACAGGAGTTGCCCTCGGCTGTGCCGAATTGGAGCCATCCTTGGCCGTGCCGAACGGGAGCTGCCCTTGGCCGTGCCGAATTGGAGCTGCCCTTGGCCGTGCCGAATTGGAGCCACCCTTGGCTGTGCCGAATGGGAGCCA
>NW_009258572.1:9480-10488 GCF_000687185.1 Egretta garzetta
TCCCTCCTCACCGCTGGCGCTTGCGGCTTTTGGTTGTAACCAAAACCTCTCTAAAGCCGGGCGTAAACCAACGCGCGAGGTGCTGGTTGGGGCGTCTTGTTCTTGTCGGGCTTCGTTAAACCCTGCTCAGCGTGGGCTTCGTTAAACCCTGCTCAGTGTGGGCTTTGTTAAACCCTGCTTAATTTGGGCTTAGTTAAACCCTGTGCAGTGTGGGCTTCGTTAAACCCTGGTCAGCTCGGGTTTTGTTAAACTGTACTCAACTTGGGATCTGTTAAACCCTGCACAGCTTGGGCTTCATTAAACTGAACTCAACTTGGGTTTTGTTAAACCCTGCTCTACTCAGGCTTTGTTAAACCAGGCTCAACTCAGTCTTCGTTAAACCCTGTTCAGCATGGATTTTGTTAAACCAGGCTTGACTTGGGATCTGTTAAACCCTGCTCATCTTGGGCTTTGTTAAACCCTGCTCAACTCCGGATCTGTTAAACCCTGCTCAGCTTGGGATCTGTTAAACCCTGCTCAACTACTCCATCCCCCAGAAATCTCTAACTGTATCCAGCTGCCATACACATTTCTGAGATGTTTTTGGTGCAAGTAATTCGGCTCAACTCGGGCTTTGTTAAACCCTGCTCAACTTGGGATCTGTTAAACCGGGCTCAACTCGGGCTTTGTTAAACCCTGCTCAACTTGGGATCTGTTAAACCGGGCTCAACTCGGGCTTTGTTAAACCCTGCCCAACTGAGGCTGTTCCCAGCTCTAACTCTTGTCCTTCGCCTCTTCCAGCGCCACCTGGGATTCGCCGCTCGCCCCGAACTCTTCCTCCTCAACAATGTCGACGCGGACGCGCTCGTCACCAGATGACGCCGCCCGCCGCAAGGATTAGACCCGGTTTTAACGGGCGCCCTTCTTGTGCCACAGAGATCTCCCCTCCCTCGCTCGAGCTTAGCGTGGAGCCTGGCACGCGGCTGGGGATGGGGAGCGCAGCCCGGGATTCCTCCCGGGGAGGAGGAC
>NW_009258572.1:20462-20929 GCF_000687185.1 Egretta garzetta
GTCCCCAGTGTCCCTGTCCCTGGCATCTGGTGGCCTTGGTGGCCCTGGCCGTGGTGGGCTTGTCCCCAGTGTCCCTGTCCCCCGTGTCCCTGCCCCCGGTGTCTCTGGCCACGATGTCACTGGCCGTGGTGGCCTTGTCCCCAGTGTCCCTGCTCCCGGTGTCCCTGCCCCCGATGTCATTGGCCATGGTGGCCTTGTCTCAGCTGTCCCCAGTGTCCCTGTTTCTGCTGTCCCTGCTCCCGGTGTCTCTGACCATGATGTCATTGGCCATGGTGGCCTTGTCCCCAGTGTCCCTGACCCTGATGTCACTGGCCGTGGTGGCCTTGTTCCCAGTGTCCCTGTCCCCATGTCTCTGACCACAATGTCACTGGCCATGGTGGCCTTGTGACCAGTGTCCCTGCCTGCAGTGTCTCTGGCCGCGATGTCACTGACCGTGGTGGCCTTGTCCCCAGTGTCCCTGACCCTGA
>NW_009258573.1:0-425 GCF_000687185.1 Egretta garzetta
GGGGACCCGTGGCAGCGTCGAGCTCGGAGAGGAGGGGGCCACCCGCCGTGGCACCCAGATGTGCGCCGTGGCACCCAGAGGCCGGGGTCAGCGGGCGGGAAAGTGCCGGGGAAGTTATTTGGGTGCCGGAAATGAGTTCCCACGAGAGGCTTAGTGTTCAATCTGTCCCGGGCGCTAAAGAAGATTGGGAGCCGTCTTCGTTAGAGGGAATAAATGCTTTGGCAGGGAGAAAACGGCGGAGCTAAGAAACCCCTTAATCCCACGGCACCGGTGGTGAACCCCGCGCGGAGCGGTCCCAGCACCCACCTGGTCCCCCCTGGTGCCCCCCATCCTGCTGGGGTGGCGGGGCACAGGGGATGCTCACCAGCACGGGGTGCAGGGGGGCCCGGCCAAGAACCGGCTTTGGAGGGGGAGGTGTGAGGGGC
>NW_009258573.1:2180-2581 GCF_000687185.1 Egretta garzetta
CCTGACCCCCCTCCCCGCTCTGTGCCCCCCAGGCGATGGAGAGCAAGCTGCTCATCGGCGGCAGGACCATCATGGACCACACCAACGAGCAGCAGAAGATGCTGGAGCTGAAGCGGCAGGGGATCGCCGAGCCGGTAACGGCGCGGGGCCCTGCCCCGGCTCAGGCGGGTGACGGGGGTGTCCCGGGGGGGCTGGCCCCCCCTCCCAGCTCTGAGCGTTTCCCCCCACGCTGCAGAAACGCCGGGAGCGGGAGATGCAGCAGGAGATGTTGCTGCGGGACGAGGAGACCATGGAGCTGCGGGAGACGTACAGCTCCCTGCAGCAGGAGGTGGAGATCAAAAGCAAGAAGCTGGAGAAGGTGAGAGCGTGGCTGGTGGGATGGGGGGGTCGGGATGGGGTGG
>NW_009258573.1:4647-5578 GCF_000687185.1 Egretta garzetta
GCTGGGGTGCACGAGGCAGAGCTGGGGTGCACGAGGCAGAGCTGGGTGCGTGGCGCAGAGCTGGGGTGCGCAGCTGGAGGGAGCGAGGCGCCTGCTGACAGGGACAACTGACTGAGCGCTTCCTACCCCGCTGGCGGTGCCAGGAGGTGTAAAACATGCTTAACCCTGTTGAGCTGGGCGAGTGGCACGCCAGGGTATTAAAAAGTTGCTGAGAAAGGTGAAAAACCAGAAAACAGCAAAGCAGAAACGCGAGCGCAGCAGCAGCAGCGCGGGCTATGGGACGTTACGGGCCGGGGCGGTGGCTGCTGGGGCTGCGTGGCCTTTCCTGGGCCTGTTTTCACTTCGAGCGATGATCGCATTCATCGTGAAAAAAACGTGCCCAGAGGTGTGTCAGTCCTTTAGTTTTCAAGGTAAAATATTTATACTTTTACTAGAAACAAAATTTCCGCTCCAGTTTTGCTACCTTTCCCTCCAAACGTTCTAAACACCTCAATGAAGCGACTCATCGACTCGAAACACTTCTCTGCCACGGCTCAGTTTGCCCCCAGAAATGGGGGGGGGTGGGGAAAGCTTTGCTTTGGGGACCGTTTGAGCTTTCCGTTGTTTCCTGGTGGGGCGGCTGGGGGAGCGGGGCTCCTGCCCGGGGGGGGGCCGGCGGAGCTGCCCGGGCGCCTTCGCTCCTCTCTGATCACCGCCTTCCCCTGCCCCCCCTCGCCTCTCTGCCGGCCGGATCTATTGCTTCAACCTCTCTGTCTCCATCACGTTTCCATCTTCTGGATGTTCTCCCGTTTCCCTGTGTCCCCCCCTCTCTTCCTGACATTCCTTTCCTCTCCCTTTCCGACCTGTTCCCTGTCACTTGTCCCATTAACTCCTTCCTCTTCTCCGCCCCTGCCCGCCCCCTTGCTCCCGCTCCGTCTCTCTCTCTGCCGGT
>NW_009258573.1:6206-6540 GCF_000687185.1 Egretta garzetta
GGGCGGATGAACAGTGGGAGAGAAGACGGAGTAAACAAGCTCGTGATGATTTGGGATACGTCAGTTCAAGCTCCCGGCTTTATCCTCCCACTTGGCAGGGTCGGTGGCCGTGCTCTCAGCCGGTCCTTGAGCTGCTGGCTCTGGCAGCTCCTGCCCTTGGAGAGGATGGGGACGTTCAGCCTTGCCTGCTGGACTCAGCCCCAGGAAACACCAGAGGAACCTGAGCAGAGCAGGGAGCCTGGGCTCCAGTTTGGAGCTTGGCCCGTGGCTGTGGCAGACAGAGGAGGGTCCTGCTCCCTGGCGTGGCCATCAGCTTCTCTTGGCAGCGTGGACT
>NW_009258573.1:6910-7758 GCF_000687185.1 Egretta garzetta
CCAGGGTTTGGGGGTGGGATGGCAGGGGTAGGGGAAGGCTTGGGCTGGGGGAGCTTAAAGGGCTTTGCCAACCCAAACCATTCCATGATTCTATGACTTGCCAGAGCCGGTGCCGTGTTTTACCACGCGGTGACTCCTCGTGTTGTTTTTCCCTTGGCCCTGTCCCGCTGCAGGCTGAGAACATCATGTTCTTGGAGCTGGACCTCTCCCCACCGGCTATCTTCGAGTTTGAGCGGAGCAGGGACCCGGCAGAGCAGGACCCCCGGGCTCTCCACCTGGAGAGGCTGATGCACCTGGACAGCCTCCTGGAGCGGCCAGCGGCCTCCCGGGTGCGGAAGTCTCGCTCCTGGTGAGTGCCAGCGGGGCCGGGGGACACGCGGGGGGGGCTGTGGCGCGGCCGGGGTGCTCCATGCAGGGCAGCGCGGGGGCTTGGGGCAGGCGGAGGAGTCGCAGGGGAGCTGTGAACCCCCCCTGTTCCTTTTGGGGTTGAACCTGGCCACGAGTTGTTGGGGTGCACTCGGTCTTTAAATGCAGCTGGTGTTGCTTTGGTAACAGTTGTTGGATAACAGGGTGATGATGTCGTGTGTCATCATGTGCATCTCAGCCCAGGACAGGCAGGGACCTGCTGGAGCGGGGCCAGAGGAGGCCACAGAGATGGTCCCAGGGCTGGAGCCCCTCTGCCATGGAGAGAGGCGGGGGGAGCTGGGGGTGTTCAGCCTGGAGAAGAGGAGGCTGCGGGGAGACCTGAGGGCGGCCTTGCAGGGCTTAACGGGGCTGGGGAGAAAGGGGGGGACGGACTTGTTAGCAGGGCCTGCAGCGCCAGGACAAGGGCTGATGGCTTTGAACTG
>NW_009258573.1:8116-13141 GCF_000687185.1 Egretta garzetta
CCGGCCCCCCTCGTCCCCCACCCCCCTCGCAGCGAGGACTGTGCCCCGCTGACGGCCAAGGAGGGGGCCCCAGCTGGCAGCATCTCCACCGGTCCCAGTTCGTCTTTGTCTTCAGCTACTTTGTGTGCGCGTGTGTTTGTGTCGGCCGCTCCCGAGCAGCCCCCGGGGCGAGGGGAGCTGTCCCCTCCTTCCTTCCACCCCCCTTGGCCCGATCTGGATCTGTCACTTTATTTATTTAATGTATTTATTTATGGAGTGGTTGATGCGCGGAATCAGGAGGCGCGTTTGGACTGGAGGACATCCACGGCTGGCAGTGGGCATCACGCCGACCGCTCCTCAGCTACGCTCAGCTCCCACCCCTCCCCGTGCCGCTACCGCAGCCCCCACACAGGGCTGGGGCATGGGGTCACCACCGGTATGGGCACCACTGGTGTGGGGACGCCACCGGCGTGGGCACCACTGGCGTGGGGACACCACCGGCGTGGGCACCACCGGCATGGGCACCACCGGCGTGGGCACCACTGGCATGGGGACACCACCAGCGTGGGCACCACCGGTGTGCTGCTCACCATCGTGCTCCACAGAGTGGGCAGGAGAGGGCACGCGCCCCTTTCCAGTGGTTTTGGTAGAAGGTGAGGCAGCCCTGGACTCTGGTGCTACAGTCGCTTTGCTGGATCCTAGGGAATTTGGTTGATTTCGACAAGGATTTGGAGACTTTATGGTGGCAGCACCTTGCGCTGGGCTTGTCAGAGGCCCAGAGGGGCTCTCCAGCCTGGATCGACGCTGGTGGCAGCAAGGACATCTCATTGACTTCTGGGCATGGCTGGCGCCAGCTCCATCCACAGAGAGGGTTTGCCAATTGACCAGACCAAGTCAGTCCCGGTGGTGTCGGGACTTTGTCCACCTGTGCCACGCTCCGGAGATGGCTGGCCCTGTCCTCTTCATTTGCTTGACACCCAGCTTGCTCCCACCCCTGCGTGGGTATTTAACTCCGTACAGCAAGAGTGGGAGATGGAAACCTCTGTCCCCTTCCACCCAGCCCTCCCAAAGGCACGTGTAGCCTGGGGAGCAATGCTCCGACACGAAACCAGAGGTGAGGATGGCCACCATCCTGACAACTGAAGGCAATGAGGAAATGTGGGACAAGATGGTGATGCCCGGAGGAGTGATGTCGACATCGCTCTCCTCTGGGCTGGGTAATACCATGTGGGGTGACCTCGTGGTTGGGAGGAATTGCCTGGTGATTGCGTGGGTCGTGGAGGGATGGAGGTGAAACAGGTAACGGATAGGAGGGGGCAAGCTGTGAGGCTGCTCGGCCATCTGAAACCCGTCCCAGGCAGCAGCACGTGTAGGTGCCAGGACATCGCTCGGCGTTCCCGAGTGATTCAGCTTTCAGCAATTCCATCGAGGGAAGGTGGCTCCTTGTTGGAGACCACCCCTGGCAGAGCCAGGCCAGCAGCTTGTGGTTTCCCTGGGATGGCTTCTGGATGTGCCGAGGTGGCAGGGATCCGTTTGTGCGAGAAGATCCTAATGAACGAGGGAGCGATCCCGTTTCACGTGGGAGGACGTGGGTCTTCGAAGGGATGTACGCTGAGGCCGGTCCCTGGGGAGGCAGATCTGGGGAGGGCGCAGGTCTTCTGGCATCCTCTGGGTTCTTCTGGCGATGAAGAGAATTCCTTCTGCCGGAGGACCGGTCGCTGCTCACCTCGATGACTCCTGCACGCAGGACGCGGGGTGAGGGAGGGAGGGAGGGAGGCGCAGACACGGAGCAGGATCACCGGGAGCAGAAACATCAGCTGTGTCTGCTTCAGAGCAGTGCAGGTCCCACCCAACAGGAGTCTCCCACCAACACGCTCCGTGTGGCCGGGCTGGGGCATCCGCAGACCTTCCCACGCACCTCCTGACATCCCCCGCTCTGCCGCGGGGTGTCTTCTCCCCATCCCCTGTAACATCATCCTGGCCTCCTGTTCTTCTCGATCCTTGCCCTCTGCCGCCATCCCGGTCCCTTCCCCACCCGTGCCCCACACCACCTTCTGCCTCCCTGAAATCTTTGTCCCCTTCTCCCCTGCCCCAGCAGCTGGCTTGTAGGCTATTTCGGAAGCTGTAGGTTGCTCCCAGGACTGAGCTGACTCCCTTGGAGCAGCAGCCGGCTCTGGTCCGTGCTCCACCTGGGGAGGAGGGTGCAGGAGGAAGGGTGCTGTAGGAGCGAGAGATGGGTCCCTTCCGCGGCTTGGGGTGGGGCCCTTCTGTCCGCAGGTCCCGCCAACAGCCAGGGGCTTGTCCGCGTACACCCCCTGGAGCAAGCTGGCTCTGGCCCCATGAAACACGGTGGATGAGAGACCTGGTTCTTTATTTAGTTTTCCGGATGGCGTTTGGGAGTCGGGGCCAGGCAGCACAGACCTCGGAAAGGGGAGAAGCAGTCTGCAGGGGGGCCTGCAGGAAGAGATTTTCCTCATTTTCTAATTGCCCCAAGTTCATCTTCAGCAGCAGCCGCTGACGGAGCCCCGAGGCGGTGAACAAGTGACAGCCTCTTCTACCTCCGTTCTCTACCCAGGGCACGGGAAACAAAGCTCAAGAGTTGGTGGTGTCCTCTCACTCCCGCTGGCTTGCCCCTGGCCACGGAGCATCACGCCGAAGGGTGGATGTGGGCCACACCGGTCTCCCGTGGTGCGCGTTGGTCCTGGCCCATGGCACGTGTTGGTCCTGGCCCGTGGCATGCGTTGGTCCTGGCCCATGGCATGGCAAAGCATGGTCCATCAGGACTGAGGTCACGGTGGGATCCATGTGGAAGCCCTTCCAGCAGAGCACAGGACGGGCGTGCGAGCTGCTCCATCTCCCTCCACCGCTGCCGACGAAATCCCGACCTCCTCAGCACACCCCCCCGGGAGGGCCGTCCGCAGGCGCCGGTGGTTTGAGCTGAGACTGGGCGAGCTGGTGGTGGCGTTTGCCCCCTGCCTCGGGTGGCCCCGCAGCCGCTCCGCATCGCCGCCACAACCTCCGCTGTACATTTGTAACGTTCTCCGGTCTCCGTGTGTCGGTGCGTGTGTATTTACGTACGAGTGTGTGTCGGTGTGGGTGGGTGCGCGCGCGCGTGTCGCCAAGGGATCTATTTACCGTCAATGTGAGTGACTGTACAGGGGGCAAATCCCGGAGGGGGGGACGGGGCTGGGATGGGGTGGTTTTTTTTGTTGTTGTTTAATTGTTTAGTTATTTTGGGTTTCAGGTTTGGATGGAGGGGGGGGTTTCGCGAGGGGGTGGGTTCGGGTCTCGTTTCGGATTGATTGACAAGGCGAGGGCCTCGATTAGGACCAAATTTTTGCGCCTGTTGCTCTGGTGATTTATTTAGAAATCAAAAGTTTACCGTATGGTGGCCCATCCTTGTCACTCTATACATAGGAATATACAGGACATATTATAAATATATATATATTATACATACTGTATGGAGAGAGGTCATTAATCTCACATTCCCTCTGGCTTTGGATGGACACCTCTTCAATATGCTGTAATGTAGCTTTGACCCAGTGCTGGGAACCACCAGAAAGCGCCAGCACCCTTCGGAAAACTGGCAATGACACCAATAAAGGAATGAGCATCATTGCAAAGGGCTGCTGCAGCCTCCTTCATCCGCAGCTCCCGTGTTTAGAGACAAGGATTTGGGATTTGGGTTCCTGCTGCTGCGCGAATGGGGGCACCGATGCCTGCCCGCCTGGATTTCTCCATGTATTTCTCCTGGTTTGTTTAAGACGGAGCGTTTGTACTAAAACAACGGTAATTCGCAGGAGGCTTCACTAGGACCAGGTCTAAGCAGCCAAAGGTGGCTTTGCGAGGTATGAGCTCGCTTGCTGTCTGTAAAAGCCGTTGGATGAGCGGAGAGGCCTATGTGAAACTGCTAAGTTGATTTGGGGGGGGATTTCATTTTACGTGCTCACCCAGTTCCTTCCAGCTTAGTGGCGCTGATGCTGGGAACGGGTCCCAGCACGGTCTGGTTTATCAGCGTCGACTTGGTCTGTAGCCTGCATTAGGCGCAGCTTGGGAGGTTGGCCACCGCAGGAGGGTGGTTCTTGCAGCAGAAGGAGTGAAAAGCAAGAACCTGGGGGTAAAAGCAAAGTAAGGGGAGCGCAGTTAAGGGGGGACAGTTACAGCCCACGGGGAGAGCAAGGAAAGACCCACGGACAACAAACCCACTGATGCCAATGGGATTTTTAGGAACTGAAACAGAGGGAGCAGCAACAATGAGCAGGAAGAGGCTGGTCACCTCCCCCCGGGTGCTACTGCGTTTTTCCCATGCCATTGGAAAATGGGAACATTCCCACGTCTCGCACGTTAGGATCATAGAATCATAGAATCACTTTGGTTGGAAAAGACCTTTGAGATCATCGAGTCCAACCTTTAACCTAACCCTGCCATCCCACCACTAAACCCTGGCCCTCAGCACCTCATCTGTCCTTCTTTTAAATACCTCCAGGGATGGGGACTCCACCACCTCCCTGGGCAGCCCATTCCAGAGCCTGACAGCCCTTTCGGTGAAGAAGTTTTTCCTAATGTCCAACCTAAACCTGCCCTGGCGCAGCTTCAAACCATTCCCCCTCGTCCTATCATCTGTTACCAGGGAGGTAACAGATGCTCTTGCTCTTAACGATGCTCTTGCTAAGAGAACGCTGCAAAGGCTCTGAGTTCCCATGCTTCGAGCTTGCCCTCGGCAGGCCGACCTGCCCTGGCACCCAGGAGGCACCCAGAGCCCTGGGCAGCCGATGCTGGGCATTGTTCACGGCCGCCGGCCTGGGGCCCTCTGCCCCCCCGCCTGTTTTGATGCCGGCTTTTCCTCGTGTGCTGCCTCCATATGCTCGCCCCGCGGGTAGCCGGGGTGCCCGTGGGCACAGGGGCAAAGACGTGAACAAAGTTAGGGACAAGGCACACAAAGAGAAGGAAAAGGCAAGGGAACGAGAAGGCAAGCTGTAGGTGCGTTAGTAGTAAGAGGAAAATCAAAGAAGGATTCTTCACTGTGCACCGGGGAATGAATGA
>NW_009258573.1:13153-14301 GCF_000687185.1 Egretta garzetta
AGGAAAACCTAAGCGCGCAATCATTTTTTTTGCTTCAGTCTTCATTTCAAAGGTCAGCTGCGATCAGGTGGCTGACAATAAATGTCAGCGAAAAAGGGCTGAGGACTCAGGCTAAACCAAGAACACGGTAGGTTAAGGATTTCTCATACACGCTGGATGTTTCCAAATCGGCCGGGCCTGATGTAATTCATACCGATGGACACAGGGAGGTGGGTAAAGTCATCTGGGAGCTGCAAGTGAGGGGTTTGAGAACGCCTAAAGACCAGGCAAAGTGTCCAAACAGGAAGAGGACAAACAAGGAATATTGTTCAAATGGGGGGAAGGAGGACTCAGGGAATTACATCCTCAACCTCACTTCAAGCCCTGAAAAGGCATCGAATGGGCCAACACAATCCATCTGTAAGTACCGACAGGAGAACAAGCTGAAAAGTAACAGCCAGCGTGGTTTGGTCCAGAGCAAACCACATCAAAGCAACCTAATTTTCTGCTGAGAGGCAGAGACCCTGCAGATATGGGCACGAACTATGATATATTGAGAGATTTTGGTGAAACTCTGCCACTCCCTGCCGTGGGGCTGAAGTGGAGTTAAGGAGGGCAGGAAACGGGTTGTAAGGAGGCAGAAATGTGATTTGTTCTCCTTCAGCCTCGCTCTTCCCAGGCTGAGCCACGCCAGGCAGCGCTTTTCAACCAAGAACGGGACCATTTGGAAAGATTTTTCAAGAAATTGGTGAGAATGATGTGAAAACATGAAAGATTGAAAGAAACGGGGTGGTTTCCACCTAGGGCTAGAAGACTGTGGAGAGAGGTGGTCATGATCTGCAAATACCACTGCACGAGGC
The DNA here is from genome assembly GCF_000687185.1 of Egretta garzetta. Lineage (NCBI taxonomy): Eukaryota > Metazoa > Chordata > Aves > Pelecaniformes > Ardeidae > Egretta > Egretta garzetta. Next base: position 13,993 of record NW_009258573.1, read on the forward strand.
AGAGGTTGTCTTGTGTCAGCTACCAGAAGGAGACAGGACAAGGAATTCTGGTCTTAGAACACAGCAGGAGATATTTAGAACTCAGGAAACCTGTTGTACACCCCCAAGGATAGTATCGTATTAGAACAGTTTACGCGTGCATGAGACAGGATCACTCCCACTGGCATTTTTTAAGAGCAGATTTGATTGACAGCTGTCAAGAACCATTGCTGGAGCAGTTCCTCACACTGGAGGGCAAAGGAGGAGGGTCTAAGCCCTGACCAGCTCATCCAACCCTATTTCATAGAATCATAGAATCATAGGATGTTT
>NW_009258574.1:0-262 GCF_000687185.1 Egretta garzetta
AAATGCTTCGAAGCGCTCAGCCGAAACTCCTCTACGAGCGAAAACTATTATTATTTATTTAGACCATTTTCCAGAATCTCCTCCTCCTCCGTGGGATGCTCCGATTTGCCGCAGAAAACATTGGCCTTGAGAAGTAACGCATAAAAACGTCAGTGAAAAATACCTGAGTTGGGCTTTCCCAGTTTTTTTACTTTCTAGGACTTTTCACCCTTGGCTGAAAAGACCTTTGTAAACCATGCAGGGGAGCTGGGAAAAAAAAAAA
>NW_009258575.1:0-563 GCF_000687185.1 Egretta garzetta
ATTGATAAAGATGTTAAACAAGACCGGCCCTAGTACTGAGCCCTGGGGGACTTGGCTGAAAGACCAGCTGTGGCAAGAGCTATCATAGAATCACAGAATCATTTAGGTTGGAAAAGTCCCTTAATCATCAAGTCCAACCATTAACTGAACACTACCAAGTCCACCACTGAACCATTTCCCTAAGCGTCACATCCACATGTCTTTCAGATACCGCTAGGCATGTGTAATGAGTTTCAGTAGGAAACTGGTTTTCTTTTTATTTACACTGGTGGTTGAGTTGGGTATCACTGAGACCCAGAGTTGTGGTGACCATGCAGCAAAGGTCCCTCCTCAGAACTGGGCATGGGAATGGCTGGTGTGTAGGACAGGTCTGGGACAATTTTGCTCGGGCAGCTTCTGCAGTATGTCCAGGGAACATGGCAGAGACCAGAACCCTTTCTACTGCACCTTTGGTGCCTTGCTTCTTTCGCCATGATGCCTGGTTCTGCACCATAAGAACGCTGCTGGGTGCCCTCACCCTGCACACACACAGATGAGCTCCACTCTCCTTTTCTCCTTTTCTG
>NW_009258575.1:1501-2621 GCF_000687185.1 Egretta garzetta
CTTGAGCTCCTTGTTCCTCATGCTGTAGAGGAGGGGGTTCACTGTCGGAGGCACTACCAAATATACCACTGCCAACACTATGTCTAGAGACGGGAAGGAGATGGAGGGAGGCTTCAGGTGGGCAAATACTATAGTACTGAGAAACAGGGAGACCACGGCCAGGTGAGGGAGACACGTGGAAAAGGCTTTGTGCCATCCCTGCTGAGAGGGGATCCTCAGCACAGCCTTCAAAATCTGCACATAGGACACCACAATGAAAACAAAGCAAACAAAGACAAAACAGACAGTAACCACAATGACCTCAACTTCACTGAGGTAAGAATCTGAGCAGGAGAGCTTGAGGATGTGGGGGATTTCACAGAAGAACTGGTCCACATCATTGCCTTGGCAAAGTGGTATGGAAAATGTGTTGGCCGTGTGTAGGAGAGCATTGAGAAAGCCACTGCCCCAGGCAACTGCTGCCATGTGGACACAAGCTCTGCTGCCCAGGAGGGTCCCGTAGTGCAGGGGTTTGCAGATGGCAATGTAGCGGTCATAGGCCATGACAGTGAGCAGAAAATACTCTGCTGAGATAAAGAAGAGAAAGAAAAAGACCTGAAGAGCACAGCCTGTGTAGGAGATGATCCTGGTGTTCCAGAAGGAATTGGCCACTGGATTTTGGGAGAGTGGTGGAGATGGAGGCCAGGTCGAGGAGGGAGAGGTTGAGGAGGAAGAAGTATATGGCTGTGTGAAGGTGGTGGTCGCAAGCTATGGCAGTGATGATGAGGCCATTGCCCAGGAGGGCAGCCAGGTAGATGCCCAGGAAGAGCCAGAAGTGCAAGAGCTGCAGCTCCCGTGTTTCTGCGAATGCCAGGAGAATGAACTGGGTGATGGAGCTGATGTTGGACATCTGCTGAATCTGGGTATGGAATCTGCCAAAGGATATAAAACCAGAAAAATTCAGATTACGTTTTCTGATCAAAATTTAATTAATTCATTGTGAAATACCTCAGGGCGCTTATCTTTCCTGGGACATTCTGCTGCTCCAGGGCTTCAGCTCTGGCTGCTGCTGGCTGAGTGTGCTGTGCAAAGCAGTGCCCTCTACCTGTGGGATCCTTAAGGGTCAGCCCTGCTTTACAGC
>NW_009258576.1:0-3963 GCF_000687185.1 Egretta garzetta
ACAGCCAGGACAGCTGGCCCCAACTGACCCAAGCGCTTTTCCAGACTGTATGATGTCATACTCAGCATGTAAAGCTGAGGGTATAAGAAGGAAGGGGGGGACGTTTGGAGTGATGGTGTTTGTCTCCCCAAGTCACTGTTAAGCGTGATGGAGCTCTGCGTTCCTGGAGATGGCTGAGCACCTGCCTGCCGGTGGGAAGTGGAGAATGAATTCCCCGTTCTGCTTTGCTTGCATGTATGGCTTTTGCTTTCCCTATTGAACTGTCTTTACCTCAGCCCACGAGTTTTCTCACTTTTACCCTTCTGATTCTCTCCCCCATCCCACTTGGGGGGAGTGAGCAAGTGGCTGCATGGAGCTAAGTTGCCTGCCAAGGTTAAACCACGACAGAAGCGATGGAGACACTGTCAAGTGTACTTCTATGGTCCAATGTTTACGTAATGTTTCATTTCAAAGTAAAAAAAGAAAAAAAAAAAAACCAAAAAAAACCCAAAAAAATTCCCAACAAACCCCAAATCCCACAAATTGCATTAAGTTCCTGCTAGACCATCCTAACCTATTCAGAGCCAGTCTTCAGAAGTTCTTAATTTTGTGTTGGAGACAAGGCTAAAAGTTAAGTTTAGTCTCCTGCATTAAATTAACTGAACTAAAACAAATAAATATAATTATTTGAAACTTACACAAAAGCTCAGAGCTTTTGTGAATATCTGTGAGTATTACACCATTTCTCACCAATGCTAAAAATACTGAGAACAGAGGTAGAACCAGATGGTTTCACAAGAAAGCTGGAATTATTGTATTGTATCAGAACAATGGTTTGTATCCTTACGCTGAGAATGGCCAATGCCAGCTGCTTTAATGAAAAGTACAATAAACCCAACAGTAGGTTGTTACTGCTTTTCTTGAATCAGAAACGCCACGGAGCCAAGTAATTATTTTTTTTTCCTCACCAAATTTTCTGTAATAAATGCATTCAGAAACTGTAATAACTATTATAAATGGCTGTGCATTTGAGCAAAAAAATGTAATTGTTCTTCAGTAATATTTCACTTTAGGCTTAGAGATACTCTGATCATCATTAAGTTGCAGCAAAAATGTACATGAAGGACTCAGGCATAGTGCCCATATTTTTCACAGGATGCCACAAATCTCTTGGCTATTCAGTTTTTGTGAAATTGTGTTTCTTTACATATTTTTAACATACTTGAGGGTCACAAGGGAGAGATGAGAAAGACAGGACATTGCCATCTTTTCTCTATTATCCTTAAGGCAAACTGCACATCATCACAAGTTTAGTAACCACCATGTTGTGCAGAAACACTGAAAATCAAATGTTGTGAGTTAAGCTTCTGAATCAGTAGCATGATCTTCCAAGATGCTGAGCTGAGGAACCCATCAACTGCAGAAGGAAAATGGTGAGTATCAATTACTTCTGGAATTGCGGCTTTAAAAAAACCCCCAAACCAGACAGACAAAACCTATCCATCCTAACAGAAAACAAAATCAACCTTTGTGTCTTTAGGAAATGTGACCCACACACGGTCCCATTTCAGAAGATCCAGTTTACTAGCTTCTTCCAGGTATTTTTTCATTATTACATTCTGGTTTTATGCAGGTATCTCTATGGTATTAATGTTTTTTCACTAAAAGATACACAACCAAATGTTTGCAGACCCTGCAACCCACCCGCTGAGACTACTGGCTCTGTCTGTGTGCGTGTGTGCATGCACACATGCGTGTGCACAGCTTGGTGCAGAAAGGCTGTTCAGAAGCTCAGCTATGCAGGAGCTCAACTTCGTCACCCTCAAATATTCACTGGGTTTACAACACCCGCAGAAAAAATGGTATTCAACACCACTGAGCTCCCACTCAGTAGTACTGTAAGCTGTATGACAACAAATGCTTTGTCTGCGCTAAGTGAAGATTCAAGACAAGTACTAACCTACAGCTGTTTTAACCAAAACATTATTCATATATGGTAAACAATCACTTATCTGACACTTTTGACCAATTGCATTTAAAACACATGTTGAAGGAAATAGAACTTGATATATACCTTACATGTATGTGTCTGTGCGTACACACATGTATTTATATATACCTTACATGTGTGTGTCTGTGCGTACACACATGTATTTACACCGTAAACCTTAGTAAGCAATGCAGTAAGCATCCAAATTCTGCCTCCCTGCTCCCTGAACAGAGGGACTTCTTATTCGAGCACTGGAGGCCTGTACTCTGAACGCAGTATGAAGATTCTGTACCTAACCGGTTCCCAGCACAGGAAAATGTGTTCATAAATTTCACCCCTTCACCATACTGAAGTATTCAATTTTCACTTCTCAATGGTGAAGCAAGATAGTCATCATTTGGAGTGGTACCAAAGGGAACTATGTCTCAAGTGTGAAAAGTTGCTTATAGACACAAAAGGCTTAAATGCTGCCCTTCAAAGCCACCCTGGTAGAAAGAGACAGGATTTGTCAGAATTTGCGTGAAGAGTCTTCACCATTTTTAGACCCATTTCATTATTCAAATGCTAATCATTGTATTTATGAACAAATGACTGCAGGTAAAACCAGCTGAAGGAGATCAAGCTGTTTAAATTTGACTGCTGCTTGACTAAGCAAGCCTTGTACAACAGTAAAGTTATACACAAATAAATGTAAGTATTTTTATATATTTGACTGATATTTATCATTGGTCTAGAAATTCAGGCAAATCTTCTTGGTCTTACCCTAATGCAAAGTAAATCTTGCTTTCATTATGCTCCCTCAGGTAGATGTGCACATATTGTCCTGTTAAAGGGTTTATCTCTCAAAATCATCTCCAGAAAGTTTTCTAATAAGGAACATGGAGTTTTTTGAGCACTGAAGCTAAGTACTAGCTCTCTAATTTCTTACACATCATTGCCATCCAGGATCTCCCTTGTCTCTCCACCAAGACTGGGGTATGCATGCATTGACAGTTCCAGATGATTCACTAGCCTTTGCAATTCCAATTATATTAGCTTTGGCAGATTTATATTTGATGCATAATTCAATATAGAGTATATAAAATAGCAGGCATGACTACTCAATTGAAGTTGCATAAATATTTCCAGTGAAATATCTCATTATCAGCTACTTATAACTTGCACTGAACAGGCTGCCACACGAACTCTTGGTTTAGGTCTCCTGTTGATAACTGGAGCAAAATGAATTTGCTCATCTTGCATATGAACACGTGCATGTACTCAGGCTCCCCTGTCTCTGAACATTTGTACGAAGATGCTCACCGCACAGACCTCCCTCCCTGGTAAGTATTTCTCCACTATTCCAGAGATATGAATAGCAGCACATAACATTCAGTATGTCAGAAAAAACAGAGTCTGAGAAGGGCTGCAAGCTTACTGAGGGGAGCATCATCAACACACCTGCGTAAAAACCATCACGTAACCCGTGCCATTCGCTGTGCAGCACATGGCACACGGGCCATCACTTAGCTACCCAAACTGTAGCCCTGCTGTTGAGGCTCCATGTTTGATATGGAGTTTGCTGCTCTGGACCTGATTTGCTGTAATTTTGAACAGTGTTAGACATGTTAAAGAGGTAAATCTTGAGAGAACGAAGATTTTGTCCGAAGTAATTATTTCCTTGCTATTTTTTTAGAGTTTACGCTAAGGAATACTTTCAGGAACTGTCCTCATTGCTAAGAAAAACCTTGACATTTGTGTACTCGAACACACAGAAAGATCTCTTATAAATCAGAGATAGCAAGATTAAAGGACTGAATGTTTTTTAATTATAATTACCATAAATATTTCCCCACTGCGATGCACACTAATGAATCAAATGCACCTACATTAAGGATATATGGATTAAATCACTGGAGATAATAAGATATTCCAGTAAATATATATATAAAAAAAAAGATAAGGAAGAAATATATACTTGCAATAGACTTTCACCACCATGAAACAAAAAAAAA
>NW_009258576.1:4804-5188 GCF_000687185.1 Egretta garzetta
AGGAATGCCCTTGAAACTATGAAATGTTCCCTACTGTATCTGGGAAGGAGAAAAACACTGAGGGACAAATAGGAACTCCTTTGATAACCAGGTCATCTGAAAATGTTAAACTGTGAAGGAGCAAAATCCTTTTGAAGGTAGTTGAGCTACTCATTAGCAGAATTTTAACTACATCAGTTTCAGAGATTTGTGACCAGTACTGGAAAAAGCAAATAGCCTTGACACATTCCCCCAAGCCTGTGAGATTCACGCCTGCATTTGCATTCTGAGTGAGTGTGTTGATTTTGGCTGGGATAAGAGTTAATTTTCCTCATAGTAGCTAGTATGGGGCTATGCTTTGGATTTGTTGGATGCTGGAAACAGTGTTGATAACACAGGGATGTT
>NW_009258577.1:0-993 GCF_000687185.1 Egretta garzetta
GATGGACTGGGGTGGACTGGGCTGGACTGGGATACGCTGGGATGAACTGGGTTATACTGGGCTGGACTGGGCTATACTAGCTGGACTGGGATGGACTGGGGCATACTGGGATATACTCGGATAAACTAGGGTATACTGGGATATACTCGGTTATACTGGGCTGGACTGGGATATACTTGGCTGGACTGGGGTGTACTGGGATGTACGGGACTGTATGGGGTAATACTGGGTTATACTGGGCTGGACTGGTCTGTACCGGGGGCTATACTGGGCTGGACTGGATTATACTGAGCCGTACTGGACCATACTGGGTCATACTGGGCTGTACTGGGTTATACTGGGCCGTACTGGGTGGTAGTGGCTTATACTGGACCGTACTGGGTTGTACTGGGTCATACTGGGCAGTACTGGGCGGGACTGAGTTATACTGAGCTGTACTGAACTGTACTGGGTTGTACTGGGTTATACTGGGCTGTACTGGGTCATACTGAGTGGTACTGGGTTATACTGGACGGTACTGGGTTGTACTGGGTCATACTGGGCAGTACCGGGTGGTACTGGGTTATACTGGGCTGTACTGGGTTGTACTGGGTCATACTGGGCAGTACTGGGCAGGACTGAGTTATACTGAGCTGTACTGAACTGTACTGGGTTGTACTGGGTGGTACTGGGTTATACTGGGCAGTACTGGGTTATACTGGGTGATACTGGGTGATACTGGGTTATACTTGGTGGTACTGAGTGGTACTGGGTTATACTGGGCGATACTGGGTTATACTGGGTTATACTGGGTGGGACTGGGTGGTACTGGGTTATACTTGGTGGTACTGGGTTATACCGGGTGGGACTGGGTTATACTGGGTTATACTGGGTGGGATTGAGTGGTACTAGGTTATACTGGGTTATACTGGGCGATACTGGGTTATACTGGGTTATACTGGCTGGGACTGGGTGGTACTAGGTTATACTGGGTTATACTGGGTGGGACTGGGT
>NW_009258578.1:0-2473 GCF_000687185.1 Egretta garzetta
CCTCCTGGCAGCAGGGCACTGTCCAGGGATATCTCCATGTGTGCAGGGGGTAAGGAGCAGCTCAGCCAAGTGCTGACAAGAACCAGGGTCTCATTGCCTGCTGTAGAGCAGAGAAATAAATTCCTATCTCCCACTGCCCACCCAGCCAAGCAAGAGGAGAAAACTGAAAGCACAGATTTCTACCCTATCAGGGAATTCCCTCCCTTGACTTCCATCATTAAAATGACCATTCTGCAAATGTCCTCCTGGTGATGTTGAAATCTGAGTGTCCCTGACCATGCTGCACCTTCTGGACAGCAGATGGACTGTTCCCTGTCAGGGGGCACTGCTTCCAATGACAGATTCTGCCCACAGTGCTGTTGGGAACTCCCCGGGCAGGCTGAGTGCTTACTCTGGCAGGCAGCAGAGTCCCTGCCCTGTTGCACAGCCCCATGGGTCACCAGGACCGTGCTCTGAATCGCAGCCCTAGGCAATACTGGCTGTACACCCAGCTGCAAAACCCTGGAGTGGTTCCTGGTGAAATGCAGCTGTCATGCCCTGTCCTTCTGACAGAGTAAGAAGGAGTCCCTGCTCTGCAGCATGTCCTCCTCCTTTCCACTAGAGAAACTGTGAGAGTTCTCCTGAAAGATCATACCTGTTGTGGGATGTACTGGCCTTTGGATATCCCTCCAGCAACACCAGCTACATTGTCCTGCACCCAGAGATTTACCATGGTAAGGGCTGTGAAGGTCTGTTCCACCAGTGAACTCTCAGCATTCTCCCACCCCAAAATGCCTGTAACCTCTCTCTGCCTCACTCCTCTCCTCTCGCTGCCTGCAAGCAGTGCCCTCAGCCCTGCTGCGCTTTGCAGAGGAGCTGCTCCTGGGCAGAGCTGTCTCTCCCTCGGGGCTCCCTCCAGGTGTCCCTGGGGCTGCAGGGGAACCTGCTGTGGCACAGGATGAAGCAATCCCTGATGTTCCCTCCCTCAGATGGGGAGACACTCTCCTACAGTTTCAATACTCCTTTTACTAAAACAGTTGTACATGAGAATCAGTGTTTTTTTCCCACTATTAGACACTGATATGGTGACAGGGAATCATCTAATTTCTTCAACCTGGGAGGACGTGATCAACTGAATGAAATAAGCATTTCATTCTGGGTTTGTAGTTCTAGGTCTGGAGTTACATGCAGCTCTCTTGTCCATGCCACATCTCTGCTCTGTGACACATCACTGCACTGAAGACTTTTTTTTCAGGGCTCTCATTTAATGTCATTTAAAAAAAAATGCTGGGTGCCTGAGTGCCAAACACAGCTCCACTCAGCAGGCAAACGCAGCACCGAACCTCCAGGACAGCCATGCCCTGTTGGAGCTCGTGTGGGGAAGACACCTCAGGCCCTCCCAAAGGATCCCAGTGGCTCTGTGCCACTGCCTGAATGACAACACCACGGCACTGATGCAAGGTCCATGACATTTGCACCCCGGGTAACACAGGGCTGGGAGGCAGATCACACCAGAGCACCCTGCCCTGCACCTCTGTTCTCACCTTTTGACTATTCTCCTCTCTCTGAATGTCTACTCACCTGCCTGATGCTAAAATAGGGAAGTTGATAAAAATAGAATCAATCATAGAATCATAGAACTGATAGAATCATAGAATCTTAGAATCCTAGAATCATAGAATGGGTTGGGCTGAAAGGAACCTCTAAAGATCATCTAGTCCAAATCCCCTTGCATGGACAGGGCCATCTCTCACTACATCAGGTTGCCCAAAGCCCCATCCAACCTGGCCTTGAACACTTCCTGGGATGGGGAATCCACAACTTCTCTGAGCAACCTGTTCCAGTGTCTCACCACCCTTACCATAAAAAAATGTCTTTTTATGTCTAATCTAAATCTACCCTCCTTATGTTAGAACCATTACCCCTCGTGCTGTCACTACAGGACCTGGTAAAATGTCTCTCTCCATCTTCTCATAAGCCTCCTTTATGCCAGATAATTCTTGGCATCCCCCTGTCACTCCAGAGGGACCCTGCCTTTGGCCAGGAGGAGGAAAGGGACGTCTGGGTATACTGGAATGCGTGGATTCGATGGCCTGGCACATCAGATCCACAGAAGTATAAGACTTTGGTAAACACCAGTTCACAGTGTTGCTATCAGATTATAGGGGCACGGAACCCATCTGGATCTCTGGAGTGACAGGGGGATGCCAAGAATTATCTGTGTTGGAGGCTGAGGTGAGCTTATCAGGGGACAAGTGGGAAAAGCATCCCATTGTGACTGGCCCAGAGGCCCCTTGTATCCTTGGCATAGACTACTTCAGGAGAGGGTACTTCAAGGACCCAAAGGGGTACCAATGGGTTTTGAGCCCTCTGTATCGAGTAACCCAAAAGAAGAACTATTTTGAGAGGGGCCCTGAGAAACAACAGGCCTTTGAGCAGATCAAGCAGGAAATAGCTCACACAGTAGCTCTTGGGCCTATCCGGACAGGACCAT
>NW_009258579.1:0-661 GCF_000687185.1 Egretta garzetta
AAGAAAGTTCTTCCGCGGAGTTTGTTTCATAGAGAAGAGAAAAGATGTAGCCTGCTGGACTTCTTGGCTGGCAGGCCACCTGCAAAGCACGTTCACTGTCTGACTCAGTAAAAGAGTAGGCTTTTTTTTTTTAAACACAGGCAGTAGTTTGCCAAAGGTAGGAGCAGACAAACCTAGGAGAGTAGGCGGTGCTCACGGTCTGCTCTTTGTGAACCGAGATCTCCAAGTCCAAACCTCCAAACGACAGCTGGGTATCACATAGCTTGTGGAAGTGGTTTCTGAGCAGACTGTCTTTGCAAACTCATCAATGCCCTCCAGCAGCTAATTCCACATATTCATTATGTACCCTTAATTATTTTCTTTTAAATATTTTATATATATCTTTTATATATATATTTATATATGTATTTTAACATACTTTTTTCTCTCCTTGCTCCTTAAAGTGAGTGGAACATTGCCTTTTTAACCATTGATTTCCCTCTTGTGTCAACATTGCATACTGCCACTTGCTCTTGGTCTAGAAAATTTAGATGTCTGGTGGTTTGGGGTTTTTTGACTGCTATCCATATACCATAATAAGACGGGACATGAACTTGACATGCATTAAACCCCCTGATTTATTAAATTGTATACTTCTTCAGTAAGTTTTTTTTCTCATTCC